>NW_026652276.1:24292645-24465490 GCF_009828535.3 Hylobates moloch
TTATTTGCATAGAGGTGTTTGTAGTATTCTCTGATGGTAGATTGTATTTCTGTGGGATCGGTGGTGATATCCCCTTTTTCGTTTTTTATTGCATCTATTTGATTCTTCTCTCTTTTCTTCTTTATTAGTCTTGCTAGCGGTCCATCAATTTTGTTGATCTTTTCAAAAAACCAGCTCCTGGATTCATTAATTTTTTGAAGGGTTTTTTGTGTCTCTATTTCCTTCAGTTCTGCTCTGATTTTAGTTATTTCTAGCCTTCTGCTAGCTTTTGAATGTGTTTGCTCTTGCTTTTCTAGTTCTTTTAATTGTGATGTTAGGGTGTCAATTTTGGATCTTTCCTGCTTTCTCTTGTGGGCATTTAGTGCTATAAATTTCCCTCTACACACTGCTTTGAATGTGTCCCAGAGATTCTGGTATGTTGTGTCTTTGTTCTCGTTGGTTTCAAAGAACATCTTTATTTCTGCCTTCATTTCATTATGTACCCAATAGTCATTCAGGAGCAGGTTGTTCAGTTTCCATGTAGTTGAGCGGTTTTGAGTGAGTTTCTTAATCCTGAGTTCTAGTTTGATTGCACTGTGGTCTGAGAGACAGTTTGTTATAATTTCTGTTCTTTTACATTTGCTGAGGAGAGCTTTACTTCCAACTATGTGGTCAATTTTGGAATAGGTGTGGTGTGGTGCTGAAAAAAATGTATATTCTGTTGACTTGGGGTGGAGAGTTCTGTAGATGTCTATTAGGTCCACTTTATGTAGAGCTGAGTTCAATTCCTGGATATCCTTGTTAACTTTCTGTCTCGTTGATCTGTCTAATGTTGACAGTGGGGTGTTAAAATCTCCCATTATTATTGTGTGGGAGTTTAAGTCCCTTTGTAGGTCACTGAGGACTTGCTTTATGAATCTGGGTGCTCCTGTGTTGGGTGCATATATATTTAGGATAGTTAGCTCTTCTTGTTGAATTGATCCCTTTACCATTATGTAATGGCCTTCTTTGTCTCTTTTGATCTTTGTTGGTTTAAAGTCTATTTTGTCAGAGACTAGAATTGCAACCCCTGCCTTTTTTTGTTTTCCAGTTGCTTGATAGATCTTCCTCCATCCCTTTATTTTGAGTCTATGTGTGTCTCTGCACGTGAGATGGGTTTCCTGAATACAGCACACTGATGGGTCCTGACTCCTTATCCAGTTTGCCAGTCTGTGTCTTTTGATTGGAGCATTTAGCCCATTTACATTTAACGTTAATATTGTTATGTGTGAATCTGATCCTGTCATTATGATGTTAGTTGGTTATTTTGCTCGTTACTTGCTATTGTTTCTTCCTAGCCTCGATGGTCTTTACAATTTGGCATGTTTTTGCAGTGGCTGGTACCGGTTGTTCCTTTCCATGTTTAGTGCTTCCTTCAGGAGCTCTTTTAGGGCAGGCCTGGTGGTGACAAAATCACTCAGCGTTTGCTTGTCTGTAAAGTATTTTATTTCTCCTTCACTTATGAAGCTTAGTTTGGCGGGATAGGAAATTCTGGGTTGAAAATTCTTTTCTTTAAGAATGTTGAATATCGGCCCCCACTCTCTTCTGGCTTGTAGAGTTTCTGCTGAGAGATCAGCTGTTAGTCTGATGGGCTTCCCTTTGTGGGTAACCCGACCTTTCTCTCTGGCTGCCCTTAACATTTTTTCCTTCATTTCAACTTTGGTGAATCTGACAATTATGTGTCTTGGAGTTGCCCTTCTCGAGGAGTATCTTTGTGGCGTTCTCTGTATTTCCTGAATCTGAATGCTGGCCTGCCTTGCTAGATTGGGGAAGTTCTCCTGGATAATATCTTGCAGAGTGTTTTCCAACTTGGTTCCATTCTCCCCATCATTTTCAGGTACACCAATCAGACGTAGGTTTGGTCTTTTCACATAGTCCCAAATTTCTCGGAGGCTTTGTTCATTTCTTTTTATTCTTTTTTCTCTAAACTTCCCTTCTCTCTTCATTTCATTCATTTCATCTTCCATCAGCGATACCCTTTCTTCCAGTTGATCGCATCTGCTACTGAGGCTTCTGCAATCTTCGCGTAGTTCTCGAAACTTGGCTTTCAGCTCCATCAGCTCCTTTAAGCCCTTCTCTCCATTGGTTATTCTAGTTATCCATTCTTCTAATATTTTTTCAAAGTTTTTAACTTCTTTGCTATTGTTTTGAATTTCCTCTCGTAGCTCAGAGTAGTTTGATCGTCTGAAGCCTCCTTCTCTCAACTCATCAGAGTCATCCTCCATCCAGCTTTGTTCCGTTGCTGGTGAGGAACTGCGTTCCTTTGGAGGAGGAGAGGTGCTCTGTTTTTTAGAGTTTCCAGTTTTTTTGTTCTGTTTTTTCCCCATCTTTGTGGTTTTATCTACTTTTGGTCTTTGATGATGGAGATGTACAGATGGGTTTTTGGTGTGGATGTCCTTTCTGTTTGTTAGTTTTCCTTCTACCAGACAGGACCCTCAGCTGCAGGTCTGTTGGAGTTTACTAGAGGTCCACTCCAGACCCTGTTTGGCTGGGTGTCAGCAGCGGTGGCTGCAGAACAGCGGATTTTCGTGAGACCACAAATTCAGCTGTCTGATAGTTCGTCTGAAAGTTTTGTCTCAGAGGATTACCCGGTTGAATGAGGTGTCAGTCTGTCCCTACTGGGGGGGTGCCTCCCAGTTAGGCTGCTCAGGGGTGAGGGACCCACTTTAGGAGGCAGTCTGTCCGTTCTCAGATCTCCAGCTGCGTGCTGGGAGAACCACTACTCTCTTCAAAGCTGTCAGTCAGACAGGGACCTTTAAGTCTGTGGAGGTTCTTGCTGAGTTTTCGTTTGTCTGTGCCCTGCCCCCAGAGGTGGAGCCTATAGAGGCAGGCAGGCCTCCTTGAGCTGTGGTGGGCTCCACCCAGTTGGAGCTTCCTGGCTGCTTTGTTTACCTAAGCAAGCCTGGGCAATGGCGGGCGCCCCTCCCCCAGCCTCGCTGCCGCCTTGCAGCTTGATCTCAGACTGCTGTGCTAGCAATCAGCGAGACTCTGTGGGCACAGGACCCTCCGAGCCAGGTGCGGGACACAATCTCCTAGTGTGCCGTTTTCCAGGCCCGTTGGAAAAGCGCAGTATTGGGGTGGGACTGACCCGATATTCCAGGTGCCGTCTGTTTCCCCTTTCTTTGACTAGGAAAGGGAACTCCCTGACCCCTTGCGCTTCCCGGGTGAGGTAATGCCTCGCCCTGCTTCGGCTCGCGCACAGTGCGCTTCACCGACTGTCCTGCACCCACTGTTAGGCACTCCCTAGTGAGATGAAACCGGTACCTCAAGCAGAAATGCAGAAATCATCAGTCTTCTGTGTCGCTGGGGCTGGGAGCTGGAGACCGGAGCTGTTCCTATTCGGCCATCTTGGCTCCACCCTTGCATGTTGAAATTTTTTATAACAGGACTAATTTTCAGTATTCTATCCTGAATACCTCTAAATTATCAAGCTAGTGCAGAAATTGTTATCTTGTTAAACGTAACTGACTGCATGTTTTACTTAAGCATTATAATGAAAATATGTTATATCAAATCCTTTGTCATTTTACATCTTAATTTTGATTTTGGTGGGAGAAGATGGCCAAAGAACATACTATATAATGATACACTCGACATATCATCAAAATTGTTCATCAACAATGTTATTCCATAGTCAGATTGGATTTTCTCTGCCAATCTCCCATTGTCTATGGGGCTAGGAGAATGATTTGTGGCTAATAGATGGAATTCACTAGATTTTATTTTCCAGTGGGGCAAGCAAATATGTCTGCTTTGTTGCTTTCTATATCTCCACCATCTGATAATGATAACAGCTAATTTTTATTGAGTACATAGTATATGCTGGGTCCCTTGCTAAACACTTCATATGTATTATTTTACTTAATCTCCTCCACAACTCTGTAAGGTATGTTCAATTTTTAATCCCACCATTTAGGTGAGGAGCCTGAGGCTTACATGGGTTGTTACCTACTCTAGATTGTGTACCTGGTAGGTGGTAGGGCCAGATTTGAACTCAGGAACTTTGAGTAGAGAGCTTGAGCTCAAGCTACTGTGCCAGAGAGCCTGGCGCAGAACTGGCAATTGTGCAGAGGTTCAGTATTTGCTTAAATAAATTGGAGAGTGGAATGAAACTAAGTGGCTCATCCAGGGACTCAGGTCTTTAAATGGGGTGTCCAGGGTCCTGGACCCTGTTCTGCTGAACTAATCAGGACCCAGGCCCAGGCTCAGAAAGATGACCCCAAGTACCTATATTTGGCTGTGACAAGTGTAAGAAGCAGGGACCCTGTAGATGCCGTCACTGTCCCATAGGCCTGCAGAGAAGCATCTGTGTGTATCCGTAATCTGGGATGGGGGATTATTGATACCACCGTATGCCCTATAGATGCCACCAAATTTATTCGAACATAGGCCCGGGGACAGAGGTAATGAAGGGATTCTTTGTCCTTAAAGGTTTGGGCATGGTTGAGGCACTGGGGCACACAGAGGAAATAAACTTGGCACTAGTCCTTTCTCAGCAGAATGTGGTCATTGTCTTGAACTAGCAGAGCATCTGCTTTGTATCTCTGCTATGTATTCATCCTCCTTTGCCTTTTATGCTACTATTTGGAGATAACTTGTTTTTCCTACTGGAGTGTGCTTTATGAAACCAGGAATGGTCTCTGGCTCATATTTGGTGGCTAAACAAATAAAATCAATTAATTAATGTATTATATGTATTTTAAAATAAACTGATTTTAATATTGTTTTAGATGTACGGAAGAAGTAGCTGATAGTACAAATATTTCCTGTGTATCTCCCAGTTTCCTCTATTGTTGACGGCATACATAGTACTATGGTACATCTGTCAATCTGTCCCCACTAATGAGTCAATCTTGATACATTTTTATTAATTAAACTCCACACTTAATTGAGATTTTATCAGTTTTTTCCCTAGTGTCTTTTTTCTGTTCTAATCCCATCTGTGCCATATTACACTCAGTCATTATGTCTCCTTAGGCTCCCCTTGGATGTGCCAATTTCTCAGCCTTTGTCCCTGCTTGGTTTCGATGACCTTGACAATATTAAGGAATAGTGGCCAGGAGTTTGGCTTTTGTTTTTGTCATGGTTAGACTAGAGTTATGAGTTTTTAAGAGGACTACAGAGAAGTGCCATTCTCAAAACATTGTATAAAGAACGTGTGCTACCAACTTGACTTATCACGGATAATGTTGACTTTGCTCACCTCATCTGGCTCAGGTAGTATTTTCCAGGCTTTTCCACTGAAAAATTAGTTTTTAAATTTCCCCCTTTCATGTTGTAATCTTTGTAAACAAGTCACTTAGCACAGCCCACACTTAAGGAGTGGGGAGTTATGTGCCACTCTTTGAGAGGGAAGTATCTATTAATACATAAATTATTTGGCATTCTTCCGCATGGGAGATTTGTCTACTCTCTTCCATTTATTTATTTATTCAGTAATTCATTTGAGTCAGTACAAATTCATCGATATTTATTTTATACTTTAGGCTATATAATCCAATACTATGCTATTTATTTTGTTGCTCACATTGTTCCACTTTGGGCTATTGGGAGTTCTGTTGGCTCCCTTATTTTTTTTGTTGTTGTTGTTTGTTTTTGTTTGGACATTATTTCTACGGTTTTGTGTTTTGAGAACTTCCTTATTTTCTTGTATTACATGCTCCAAGCTTATCTTGTATTTGCCCTGCCCCATTCCTGGAATCAGCTATTTCTCCAAGGGGCCCTGGTTTCTTTTGTTGGATGATGGTATTAGAAATCAAGGTCTGGGTGCTGGGTGTGCTTTTTGCTCCTAGAGTGTCTTCTAGGCCTTTTCAGTGCTGTGAGCAAGGAAATATGCATGTATATACTAGCTCATATATACAAACATATCTATGATTATTTTCATATATAGCCATCAGTGTCTATATTAAGCAAAACTTAAGTTCCCGTTGATAATCTCTGACTCTAATCCAAGTACCATATGGTTCATTTTAGCTTTATCCCATTCCTTATCTGTAATGGGGAGAAACCTGGCTCCACCACCCTCCATCCATTTACTTACTTGTTCAATCTCAGTGTACACACTTTCAAAATTCTTAACCCATACTGCCATGAGAAACAAGTTTACCACTTAGAGTATAATATAGTGCTTATGTACAGTTTTATTATACATACTATATATTTTAATGTCAACAAGTTTTTAATGTTTTATAATTTTTTAATTAAGAAAATTAATAGACAATAATTTTACATATTGATGGGATATATAGTGATTTGCAATACATATAATATGCAGTGATCACATCATGGTAATTAACATATCCATCATCTCAAACATTTATCATTTGGGAACATTCAATATCCTCCTTCTAGCTATTTAAAACTATATAATATATTATTGTTAACTATAATCATCCTACAGTGCCATAGAACACTAGAAATTATTCCTCCTATCTAGCTGTAATTTTGTGTCCTTTAACAAATCTCTCTGTGTCCCTCCCTTCCCCCTCCCCTTCCTAGCCTATAGTATCTTCTGTTTTACTTTTTACTTACATGAGAACTTTGTTTTAGCTTCCACATATGAGTGACACCATGTAGTTTCTTTTCCTGGCTTATTTTTCTTCACTCAGTATCCTCCAGTTTTATCCATGTTGTTGTGAATGACAAGATTTTATCCTTTTTTATGGCTGAATAGTACTCCATTGTGAATATATACCACATTTTCTTTATTCATCTGCTGTTGGACACTTACTTTGATTCCGTATCTTGGCTATTGTGAGTAGTGTTGCAATAAGCATGCAGGTGCAGACATCTCTTTGTACATTGATTTCCTTTCCTTTGGATAAATACCCAGTAGTGGGATCATATACTACTTCTATTTTTAGTTTTTTTGAGGAGCCTTCATACTGTTCTTCATGGTGGCTGTACTAGTTTATTTCCCACCAAAAGTGTATAAGAGTTCCCTTTCCTCCACATTCTCACCAAACCTACGTTATTTTTTATCTTTTGGATAATAGCCATTCTAACTGGGATGAGATGGTACCTCATTGTGGTTTGATTTGCATTTTCCTGATGACTAGTGATGTTGAGCATTTTAAAATATATTTATCAGTGATATATATTTAATTAGATTTTTTATTTGCTGTTGAGATGTTTAAGTTCCTTGTACAGTCTGGATATTAATCCCCTATTGGATGAATAGCTTGTAAATATTGTGTCTCATCCTGTAGATTGTTTTTTCACTCTGTTGATTGTTTTCTTGGCTATGCAGAAGCTTTTTAGTTTGATATAATCCCATTTGTTTATTTTTGCTTTTGTTGCTTATGCTTTTGAGCATAATATTGTTCTACCTTCTCTTGCATGTTCTGTACTTGTTCCTATGTAATTGTTCTGAGTGGTCTTCCTCATTCACTGCTTATGGTACAAGTCACTCCTATTGATCGGTTTCCTTTTAGCAGCAGCAGGAAAATCGGCCCAACTTGGCCTCCACCCCTGACTTCCTTATTCATAAAATCTTTCCCAGACCAATGTCCTGAAGTATTCCCCCTATGTTTTCTTCTAGTAGTTTTATAGTTAGGTCTTTAATCCACCAAAAAGATTTTTTTCTCCCCTAAGAACTGTTTCACCCAATGTTAGACTTCTAATTGCTTTTTCTTAACAATAGTGTTTTAATGTGAATATACTTAATGACAGTAAATGATATACTTAAAAAAATTAAAATGGCAAATTTCATATTATCTATATTTTATCACAACAAAAAGTATTGTTTCACCTTCCTACAGATATCCTAATGAATTCATTTCTAAACCTGGCTGATTATCAAAGTCAAAATCTTTGTAGTATGAACGAAGAATTTGTAGTTTTAACAGATCTGGGATCTGCAGCTGCATTTTGAGCATCATGGCAGGTGCAGGAGTCCTCTGGGACCTGCCAGCAGTGCTGATTGTCCCATCTGGATGATGAGGAGAAGTATGAGCTTCTCCCTAGGCTGGCCTGAGGACTCAATCAAGCCTTCCTCCTCATCACCAGCCTAGCCCTTCTGCAGGCTTAGCTCAGCAGCTCCAGCTTTGAGCTGCCTGGACATCTCCTACAAAGGCTGTGCTGAGTTGCAAGTAGGTCAGCTCTCCCTCACCTTCGGTATGATCTAAGCGTGTTGGAGTTTCCACATGAAAGAAAGCTGGTTGTTTCTCAGAAAAGGTTGCCAATTGGATAACCAAGGATCATCCTCCCAGCCCACAATAAAACCTCCATTAAAAACTTTTATTACATTACCCATCGTGGAGCAGGCTTGCCTTGAATCAAAGACTGCTGAAGGAGGTTCCAACATGGGTCTCCAGCCCCTTGCCTGCAGCTGTCTTCTCTGACACCTCTGAGTGCAGTAGCTTGCTTGGCAGTGAGCGGAGCTTTGATTCCAGAGCCTGACCTGGCCTGTGTAATTAGATGCTCCGGCTAGACCCTATCTCATGGCTGAGTCACCCAGAGGAGGGAACAGTTACTAGGTCCTGGGAAACCTTGAAACTGTCTGCCAATTCATTTCCTAGTGGTGAAAGTTTATGTCTACAAAGAAAACCATATGGAGACTCAGCAGCTATCTGAGTAATTTCAGGTTCTCTTCAAATCACTTTCACCTATGCAATCCAAATATGAAGTAAGAGGACCTTATTTTTGCCTGTATGAATTGGTGAATTACCTCTCCTCTATATGCTGCATTGTGCTTTTGAATGTGGGAGAGGTGAAGGAAAAACTATAAACAGCTGATACTTCACAGATGTAAGAGGGCATTGTGATCTTACTTTCCAAAGGTCAAGATGGCTACCATAGGACACTTGGGAGAGAACTTGGGCTTGGAAGACAGGTTAGCCATCCACCTGGATCAAGGATCTTGGGAAAGTCATACATCCTTTTTGATTTTTTCTTTTTGTTAAAAAAATGGAGTTCAAAGGATTTGTGCAAAAAAATAAATAAACAAATGACTATGAAAGCCTTTTGTAAACTGAGCTGTTAGGCCAATGTGTTATAGAATTGGTTAGACTGGAAATTAGATAGTAGATAATATTGTTCTACCTTCTCTCACATGTTCTGTGCTTGTTCCTGTGTAATTGCTCTGAGTGGTCTTCCTTATTCACTGCTCATGGCACAAATCACTCCCACACCCTTCCTCTACCACAACCTTTAGAATTATCTATGTTTTTAGAACTAATCCCCCAGCTTCATCTCCTTCTTAATTCCATCTCATCAGCTACTTCTCCCCAAAACTCATTTATACCCATGCCACCCCAGGGAAGATGTCCTTTTACCAACCCCACTAGGATGTTCCTGTACCCTCTCCCTTGGAAAGCTCTTCCCCCTTGGCTTTCCCCTAGAACAACCCTACTCTTGTTTCAGAGCCCACATGTCGCCTTGAACATAACTATGACCATTTCAATCCTTAATGAATCCCTCTCCTCTGGAACACAACCCCTGTTCCATGCTGTTGTCATCTGTTGATCACATATTAGCATTATCTCTCCAACAGAACTATGTGGTCCAATTGCCTAGCACCATGCAAGATGTATAGCACTTGCTCAATAAAAATGCGTTGATTGGAATGCAATCACAAACCTATAGGGCTCTGACTTCTTCCACATGATTTGGCACAGGCTTTTTATCAAATGATTTTCCTCTTCTGGTAGGCAATTTCCCACCCTGCTGTAGACAGGAAGTTCTTTGGTAGTCATCTCTAACTGCCTCCCTTGTGCCTTCCAGACCCTTAGCTCATCTCAGGCATACTGGAGGGGAGATGCTTTCCCCTCCTCCTCATTCTGCTTCTTGGCCTTCTACCTGCTATGTGTTCAGATTCCTGGGAGTTGTCTTGCACATGCAGTTTCTAGTATTTAGTGTGATTGGAAGAAGCCAGGGTATAATAGCTTGGATATCCTAGAAGAGTCTCTGAAATCCAATGGTGGCTGGGCAGAAGGGTATGGGGATGTTGATTTGTGAGTCATTCACTATGTAGAGTTCATCTACATAATATTTTATGTAGATGCGATGTGTGAACTCCTGGGGAATAAAAGGGGGGCAGGCTATAGGAAGGCTCTGAACCAAGACCAATGCTCTCTCTCTTCTCTGACATGTGACATCTGGAATCTTCCTCTATACAGGAGATTGGGGTCCTGTAGTCAGATTGATTATTTTCCAATAATATCTCTGCCACTTAACAGCAGTGGGATTTGGGGATATTTACTTGATCTCTCTAAACCTCAGTTTCTTCTGAATGATAATAGTATTTATCTTGAAGCGTTAACTAATGCTAACTACATAGTGCACACAATAAATGCTCAGTAAATGTTAACTATAATTACAATTACTGAACAACTTTTCTTACTCTATAAACAAGTCTATGACCTTAAAATTATTTCCTTATCTCTGTTTCTGCCTAAGACTGTCCATCAATTTTCCTCCTCCTCTCCATGACAACACTTTTGGGAGTGTGAACCTCAATGACTCCATTTTCTTATCCCCGAATCCTTACCTTTATAACTGGGCTTCCATTTTTATCATTGATGAAGGCTTCATATTTTAACATATTTGATAACATTCCAGTCTCAAATTCATCAGAGGCCTTTCCTCAGGCCGCTCTCCACTTAGAGAATTGGGCATTGTTTAAGCCTTTGCTTTATTGATGTTCTCCCTTTCCTTGTCATTCTTCAACTTACATGACTCTTAATACTTCCCCTTTCTCATTCTTTGATTCTTTGTTGGCTTCTTCTCCTTTGACCGAATTCCTCCAGTCAGCTCTTGGAGCATCCCAGGGTGCTGCTCTTAGCCTTGTGCACTTCTTAATCCCTTCCCTTTCTGTGGGTATTTCACACTCAGCACCTGAAGCAAGGGTCACTGCACAGATAGACCCATGGTGCCCAACTCTATGCAGTATTGACTGCATGTTTAACAGGTTAATTTGTGTATATGTGTGTGTGTATGTTTGTGTGTGTGACAGAGAGGCAGAGAGATAAAGAGACAGAGAGATACTCAGAGAGAGAAACACAATTTAGATGATACAAGTGGTTCTGGCCACCATCTTACCCAGTGAACAGGTAATGGGAAATGGACTTCTAGTGTTATTCTTACAACAGGCCCCAAACACAAGCCTACTACTTCTTTTGGTGCTCAGGTGGCCCCTCTACCTCTGCAGGAATCATAGGCCCTACTGAACTTATGGTGCAACAGGATCTCAGTTTCAAATGTGGCTCCTCTTAAAGAGACTTTCAGGGATCACTTTGACTCTGCTTAACATTGACCCTAGGCACTGCGTTTGGAGCCTAAGCCCAGGACAAGTCGTGCTGCACCAATCAACATGGATTCCTGACTCTTTCTTGGTGAGTCTTTTCTTCTAGGCTCCAGACCCTTACACTGGCTGTGACAGACTCAACTTGTCTAAAAATAATTTTATCTTCATGTCACTCTCCCAAACCTGTGCTTTCTGTGTCCTTTATTGGCACATTCTGAAAAACTTCAAAGTCATCTTTGGATCTTTTCAATCTCATTGCTTCTTTACTCTTTAGGACGCTGGGGATTTCTCTTCTAGACTTGGATAATAGTTTTCCAAGAAGTCTCCTCCCCCAGTTCCTCCATCTCCTGGCCAGAAAGCTCCATCTAAAGAGAAGAACCAATTGTACTGCTCCGTTTCTCAAAAACATTTCCTGACTCTGCATGGTATACAGACTGGAGGCCCAAACCATCAATTTCATCTCTGAACGAAATGCCATTTTCCTGGTGCCAAAACTTTGCTCGTACTGTTCACAGAGCTTGGAATACATTTTCCCCTCCTCAGAATATCAAATCCTTCTTAGAGGTCAGGACCCAATTCAGATGATGCCTTCTCTGTAAAACTTTCCTGATCACCTAGGTGCAGGATTAATGACTTCCACCTGGGTTCTTATTGTGTTTTGTTTATATTTCTGTTGTGACACTTAGCACAGTCTGGCTGGTGGTTACTATGTAAGACTTTGTCATCTCTACAAGGTGGAGAGCAGGGTTCCATGTTTCAGTGCCTTAGTTGTCTTTGAGTCCTTATCCTCCTCATTCACTCAGGGCTCAGCCCAGTAATGTAAACACATGTAATTTTCTACAAATGTTTGCTGTTGAAGTGAATTTGTGTTGGGTGTCATTGGACTGAAAGATTTTTGGGTGGCAGGTGTGGTTCTTTTGAAAAGAACTTCTAGATCCTCATCTGGTTCCAAGGCAGGCCAAGCTTTGGGAAAAAGAGATCCTATCTCTAGTTAACTGTGGTGTGTGCCACCCCTACATCAGGCTCATATTCCCTTCTGGAGTCAGTTGCCCAGGACTAACTAGATCCACAGTCCATACCTGCTGAACTGAAGCCACTAAGGACTTGGTTGAATATTGGCTGATAGTACAGAGAAGTTGTACAAGATGCCTAGTATCACAAAGCTCATCACCAGGGAGGAATGAACAAACACCTTGGTTCGCTCCAGACTCACAGCAAATGTCAAAAAATAAACAATGATTTTCCAAATCATACATCTTCCCTCCTTCAATGGTCATTTTCTCTCCTCTGCCTGATCCTCACTCTGCTTTTGGGGAGACATAAGAAGCAAGAAGACCACACCTTGACTTCTTAAGAAATCTACTTGACACAATGATTACTTTCTCAAATCATCTTTCTTCAGTTTTCGACCGCTCTCTCATTTCTCAGTCCTTTCTTCTTGGACTTTGTTTCCAGCACCTCTTTCTCTGCCCACCACTGGACCATTGGTGTTCCCATGACTTGCTCTTCTTGCCTCACTGTTGACTCCCATGGCTTCCATTTGCATCTCCACACTGAAGACTCCCACATCTCTGACCTTGGTCCAGACATTATAATTCCTGCCTTCCCAGATCTATAAAACACCTTCAAATACAGCATCTATTTTTTACTGAATCTTATCTTCATCAGAGAATTCTTATTTCCACCTTACAGATGAAAATGCTGAGACTCAGAGTCAAAGGAAAGACTTTTCCACAGTGAGGCAGCCACACTGGCAGGACCAAGACTGGGACTCCTTGCTCTTTGTGGAGGGCTGTGGTCACTTTAGCCATGACCTGGGATTTTTCACTTCCTCAGGACCAGGTACGGAGTTCCACTTCAGAACCAGAATACTCCATCTTGGTAGGATGAGAGGCACTCCACACCTATTCCTTTCTTTTTGGTCCTCATAAAAATTTCTTTCTGCCTGACATTTCTCTACCATATGGAATCTGTTTACTCATGAGAAACTCAGCTTGGATGCCACATCTGTTTTCTTGCTTTCTACTCCAAATTTCTCAGCTGAGTTTGCAAGCAGGAGGGAGTCAAAACATTTGTAGAGTTAGCTGTGGTGGTGGACGTGGTGGCAGTGTGTGTGCTAGAGGGAAAGTATGTTAATGAGAGAACTGCTTGCTGTTGCTATGCAGACCTTGATTACTCTCAGACTTTAGTAACCATAGAAGTCAGGGTGGGACTTCAGTTTCTAGGCATCTCAAGATTTATTGAAGTGGTCAGCCTTGTTCCTCACTGCATCCTGCATTCATTCTCTCTCCTGATACGAGGAGGCCTGGGTGGCTTGCACTCCTGGTCATGTTCTTCAAGGGGAAGCACTCCCTCCTCCCATTTGTTTCCAGCTCCTACCAGGCCAGATTTTGGGCCTGACCTGGAATGGAGTTCTCTGTGTCTTCTCAGTCCCTCTTCCTCATTACTCAGAGCCCTTGGGGAGTGTGAACCCTGTCCCTGCACTGCCTCAGCTCTGTGGAATGCTTTTCATCCTCAGCCTGGGTGAGCCGACAGTCTTCTTATTTGAAGCTCAGCTTGAAAGTCCCACTTGTTTCTTTTGGGTTCTCCTTTTGTGTCCCTCCAGGGCTGATTGATGGCTGTGTGCATCCGGACTCTTCTGAGTCCTGTGCACACGGGCGAGGGCCTCAGAACATCCCAGAAGAGTTAGGTGATGTGTAGATAGCTTGGGTCCAGTTTCTTTGGCTTAGAGGGGAGGAAAGGGAGGTCCTCCCTGGTGAAGAGGCCTACTCAGGGCCATACATCCAGTTAATCAGCAGAGCTAGAATACAGGCATTCTAACCCTGGCATGGTGTTTCCCCCCCACCCCCAGAGGTATAACTAGACAAGGATAAAATGATGGGAAATAAATGTAAGAGAACCATATGCAAATCAAGCTTTTAGGACATTAGCCCTTTAGCAGAAAATTTAAACCATTGGTTCCCATTCAGATATTCTGGACTACTCATGGATTCACTAGTAGCCTGTGTTCTTACACATGGAAAGGAAGGAGGGGACCCTAGGAAGAAAGCTGCTCCTCCTTTGGGTTTGGGCAACATCCAGGGTCATGGCTTCCTTGGGCCAGCTCCTTCACGGGCAAAACAAGCCAAAGGCACAGCCTGTGTCCCAGGGGAGCTCATGGTTTTGTTGAAGAGACTGGAATCATGGAAATAAAAGTGGCCAAACGGTCTAAGCTAGCCTTACCAATCAGCTGAGAAGCCAGTGGTCATTAAAGTGGGGGTGAGGCATCCTCAAGATGGCAAGCTCCCAGTGAAAGTAATCTACCACCCAGCAAGTGCTCAGCACTGATATTGAAGAAATACCACTGCCAATGAACCACCTTTCTATCCAGTGGTGTCCTTTGTCAGTAAGCAAAATGTTTGGGAGAAAGTAAGACCTAGAAGAGAAGACAATGGATGCAAACCCAGAAGGAGGAAAGATGAGCTCAAAGAAAAGGGACTGAACTTGGAGTGGAGGAGGTGCCTGAGACAGAGGATGCTGACATAACAGGTGTGAGTTGCTCTACAGTACTTGAGGTATGGAGTGGGAATTGCCTTTATTCTTGTGCTAAATTTATTCTTATAATAAAATTCTTGTACCTCCAACAAAATCCACATCCCAGCTCCCAGGATAGATAAAGTCCATTTTTTGTGTCTGTCTTCCCTTTTATTTTAAAGGTTGCATTTTCTCTTATGTTATGCCAGAAAATATGGGAAAGTTCTCTGATCAACCATCTTTTAGGAATTACTCTGAAGATACCCCCTAGACAGGTCTGCATGGTAAATTTAAATTTAATTTTTCAGATACCAAGTTTGGCTGTAGGACCTTGTCCCAGCTCTCAAAGATGCAGTATTTAATACTTAGTCCCTGGCCAATCATGCAGGAGCCCTATCTGAGGTTCACTTGGGACGCAGCCTTTGAGTAAAGGCACAAGTTCATGCCCTCCTAGAACTCGCCCCTCATTTGTCATTCCAGTTATGGAAAATCCCATTGTTTCCTCTCTCCAACTGGGCCAGTGTTCTCTTCCTCCTGGACAGCTGATCCTATCTCCTCCTCTTCCACAAATAGTCTGGAAATGTTTCAGTTAACCTGGACCTTCAAAAACAAAACCTGTTTTGGGTGACTTTCAGAAATCTGAAAACTTCTCTTTTCTTTCTCGTGTTCCTCCTCCTTTTCCCCTTTATCCTCATACCTCCTCCTCCACCTCCTCTATCAACTCTTCCTCTTGTTTCTTCCTTCTCTTTCCTCCATCTCTTCCTCCTCCTTTTTCGTTCTCTTCTTCATCATAAAACACACAGGAAAGTTTTTAACCCCACCCCAAACTTACAAACACAGAGACTGGAGAAGGTGGCCGATAGCTCCCAGCTTGGACAGCTCTGATTCTAGGATTCTAAGCAGCTCTCCAAATGTTGACTCACAAACGAAAAGACCCACATCTCTTCTTAACACTGACTTATTGATATGGTTTGGATCTGTGTCCCCACCTAAATCTTATGTTGAATTGTAATCTCCAATGTTGAAAGTAGGACTTGGTGGGAGGTGATTGGATCATAGGGGTGAAGTTCTCATGGATGGTTTAGTACTTATCCCCTCTTTGTTCTGTCTAATGAGTGAGTTCTCCTGAGATCTGGTTGTGTAAAAGTGTATAGCCCCTCCCCTGACTTCCTCCTGCTCCAGCCATGCAAGATGTGCCTGCTTCCCCTTCACCTTCTGCCATGATTGAAAGTTTTCTGAGGCCTCCCCAGAAGCTGAGCAGATGCCATCATCATGCTTCCTTTACAACCTGCAGAACTGTGAGCCAATTAAACCTCTTTCTCCCCTTTTCTTTATAAATTACCCAATCTCAGATATCTCTTTTATTATCATTATTATTATTATTATTATTATTATTATTATTGAGACAGAGCCTCGCTGTGTCACCAGGCTGGAGTGTGGTGGAGTGATCTCGGCTCACTGCAACCTCCACTTCCTGGGTTCAAGCGATTCTCCTACCTCAGCCTCCCGAGTAGCTGGGACTACAGGTACATGCCACCATGCCCAGCTAATTTTTGTATTTTTTTTTTTTTTAGTAGAGACAGGGTTTCACCATGTTGGCCAGAATGTTCTCCATCTCTTGACCTGGTGATCTGCCAGCCTTGGCCTCCCAAAGTGATGGGATTACAGGCGTGAGCCACTACGCCCAGCCAATCTCAGATATTTCTTTACAGCAATGCTAGAATGGACTAATACACCATCTTCTCTTGGCCTCCTCCTCACATTGTGGCAAGGTAGGAAGAAAGGGATTCAGGGTCAGTGAGATAGTGTCTGTGGAAGAGCCTCGGTAGAGATATCTGCTCAGCAAGACAAGGGGCACTGTTGTTATTCCTGGGCTTCCTGAGGCTGCCCAGGTAACTCGGCCCTTTCATCTTAATGATGCTGCATATAACTTCTTTCTCCTAGAGTTAAGGTTTTTCTTGAAAGAAATAATTAGCAGGTACTTTTAAACCTCTCCAGTGACTTCTTTCTTACTTGAAATACTAACCTGGGGTTGTCTCCTTCAGAGAATAAAATGATGATAGCAATTTATTTCCTAGCTAGAGCCAGGCCAATTAGTACATGCCCTATGCCCAGAACTTTATTTGTAAAAAAGATCTCTAAAGTCTTGTTCAGCTCTAATGTGGTCCTGAAATTCTATTACCAAGGTTTTTTTTTTTTCCAACGCTCTTTGTTTGGGGTTTCCATAGTAGGGAAGGGGGTCAGGTGGGAGGGATCAGAGGTAGACACCCTGTAGGCAGAAGCTTGGAGGTCTAGGGTGCTTTGAACTCTTGTCTGTCTAGCAGACAGGAGGAAATCTTTGTAGGCCCTCAGAGTCAAGCCTCCATCCACAAAGAGAATGGAAGAAGTTTCTTTATCATGGAATTTTAGTGTTTCATTTGCCTTTATGATGTCTCAATGATGCTAGGAAGAATAGCTTACTGATGACACAGTTTCTTGTGTGTGTATAGCACAAAACTTCATTGATTTTCCCTTTCAGAGATCATTTTAGTGCCCATACTTTTTGTCCATTTCTTTTCTTGTTCTTTTACAAATTTTTTTTTTGTTTTTTTTTTGTTGTTGTTTTTTTTCACTGAAACTTCTATGAGGAATGTAAAGCAAGGATTGTCATCAAAGACTCAGAATGAGAGTAGCAGAAGACACGTTAGAGATCAGCTGTGTCTAACCCTGTAATTTTACGGATGGAAAAACTGAAGTTCAGAGAGTAGGTAGAGTACCTATAAAAAGTTATACAGGTAGATTTTGGTGGAATTGAATTGAAGTGATATTATACTCAAGTATCCCGAATTTTTTGCCTTTTCCTTTTCATAGCTTTGGATATCAAGATTTTGATGTATTCACAGAAATATGGGCAGGTTTGGGGAGTTATAAAGCCTGTGATCATGACAAAGCACTTAAAGGCGAATTTAAATTCTACTGTAATTTGGGTCCAAATTCCCTATTTATATCTTCTACAGAAATGAAGAGTGGTGGTGAGCAACTTCTCAGTTAGGCTACAACCCAAGGCATCTCTTCTTCAGGGCCATACAGTTTTGTTTTGTTTTGTTTTGTTTTTTGGGACAGAGTCTTGCTCTGTCACCTAGGCTTGAGTGCATTGGTGCGATCTCGGCTCACTGCAACCTCCGCCTCCCGGGTTCAAGAAATTCTCCTGTGTCAGCCTCCTGAGTAGCTGGGATTACAGGTGGCTGACACCATGCTCAGCTAATTTTTGTATTTTTAGTAGAGTAGGGGTTTCACCTTGTTGGTCAGGCTGGTCTGGAACTCCTGACCTCAGAGGATCCACCTGCCTCAGCCTCCCAGAGTGCTGGGATTATAGGCATGAGCCACTGGGTCCGGCCAGTTCCTTTTCTTTAAGTTTTCCCTTTCTCTTCAAATGTAAGGCAATTTAGGGTCTTGCACAGAACTCTTGTACAAGAGTCTGAGGAAAGCTGAGTCTTAAACTATGGCCAAATGTTCCCATGTCCAAAAGGAGATGCTTAATTGTTTGGTGAGTGGGAGGTTAGAACACGTTCAGTCGTTCAGCCAAAAGAAGTGAGCACTGACAATGTGGGAGCGGGACTTTACTTCATGAGGTTTGTAATAGAAGGTAACTTCATGCTACCTCAACATTTGTCTAACAGTTTTATCTATCTAGCTTCTGGCCTGTGATGCACTCAGCTTGAACAAGTTGCTTCAACTTGCTCACACATAAATAAACTGCAGTCTTCTGGAATGTAGAATGAAAATAAAAATAATACCTATGTCCTAGGGTTGTTAAGAGGAATAAATGAACTATTGCCTGCACAGCATCTGACACATACAGTAAACAATCTACAAGAATAATTTTTATTGCATTTGTTTCTTGACAACAAGTCTGCGAGAACTCTCCTTAATTTTTTTTTTTTAAGGATTAACCCATGACTCATTTAGTGGGCTTGATGGCACATGAGCTGGGGGTGGTTGGGGGTCGTGAGTCTATGTTGTGTGCCTTTCTACCTAATGTCTGTTAACCAGCATTCTGGGGCCTTTCTCTGGGTCATTTCTTGTGTGAAGGACTGCCAGATTTATCTTCTCTCTGATAGACCAGGACACCAGGCCAATCTCACTTTTCTTCGTGGCCAAGTCAGAAGAAATCCAATTGGAGGGAGACAGCTCACCACCCTTCATGCCTGTAAATGAGAGCAGCTCTCTTCCCTCACCCGGGGCTAAATTATTCTGAGGCTATAAAAAGATCCCTGTCCACTTCAAAGGGCTTTTTATCAGCTCATCCATACAGATCTTGTTCAACTCTTCTCATTTTCAAAGGCAGAAGGAAGCCCCTTGGCTGAACCCCCAGGTAGGCTCTTACCTTCCTTAAAATATCTTTAACTGCAATTAAACTGATCCTTCTTGGCTCCATTTAGCAAATAGGTTGTCTTCAAAAAGAGTTCCCTGACACCACTCTCTCCATCTTAACCACCCCCACCACCACCCTACCCTTCCAGTTAATGTTGCATCATTTTGATCTGCAGGCAAATTTATGCAGAGTTGAACAATGTGGCCCGATGCTGTTGGATCTTTTAAATCTACTCTTGTTTTAGAACAGCTGGCTCTAAAGCACTTTTGTGCCTTTAGGAGAGGGGCAGTAAAGGAAGCCTTGACTTGCAAATTAACAGCCTGGGCTTTCTAGGTCTTGTTCCCCATAGATCTCCTGAACTAAACTGGTCAAGTCTGAGTTTCATTTTCCTATAAGTAAATCAGGGAGCTAAGTAGAATCATGCACAATGATCTATGTCATGATTATCTTGCTGTAATTGCCTTTTTCTAAGCCTGTCTCCCTAGTAGAGGGTGTGCTGCCTGAGGGCAGGAAAAGTTGTTGGATCTCTGTATCCAAATTTCTCAGGAGACATTTGTTGAATGAAGGAGGCTGAGCTGTCCTCTGGTACACCTTTCCATTCTATCCAGGTCTAGCCATGCACAATGTCTGTGTCTCCTTAGCTTTGTTCAGCTTCAGCATCTCCCCAACACTTAGCGGCCTCCCTCTGATAGAAGGACAGGCTCTGGGTGATTTGGCACAATTCCACTCTAGGAGGCAGATCAATCAATTGCTGAGCTCCCTGGCTCTTCCCACCTCTTCCAGATTGGATGTAGCTTTTCACAAAAAGAGTCAAACTCTGTAAAATATTTGAAGAGATTTATTCTGAGCCAAATATGAGTGACCATGGCCCATGACACAGCCACAGCCTCAGGAGATCCTGAGAACATGTACCCAAGGTGGTTGGGGTACAGCTTGGTTTTCTACATTCTAGGAAGACATGAGAGTTCAATCAATTTTCCCTAATTGTTAGCCGGTCTGAGAAATAAAGAGAAACAGTACAAAGATAAATTTTACAGCTGGGCCTCCAGGGGTGTCATCACATATTGTCGGATCGTGATGGCGACCCCAAGCTGCAAAACCAGCAAGTTTTTATTAGGGATTTTAAAAGGGGAGGGGGTGTACGAACAGGGAGTAAGTCACAAAGATCACATGCTTCAAAGGGCAATAAAGATCACAAGGCAAGGCAAAATTAGAATTACTGATGAGAGTCTATGTCCTGCTGTGCATGCATTGTTTTGATAAACATCTTAACAGGAAACAGGGTTCGAGAGCAGACAACTGGTCTGACTAGAATTTACCAGGCTGGAATTTCTCAATCCTAGCAAGCCTGAGGGTACTGCAGGAGACCAGGGCATATTTCAGTCCTTACCTCAACTGCATAAGACAGACACTCCCAGAGTGGCCGTCTATAGACCTACCCCCAGGAATGCATTCCTTCCCCAGGGTCTCAATTATTAATATTCCTTGCTGGGAAAAGAATTCAGCAATATTTCTCCTACTCGCATGTCTGTTTATAGGCTTCCTGCAAGAAGAAAAATATGGCTCTATTCTGCCTGACCCCGCAGGCAGTCAGACCTTATGGTTATCTTCCCTCATTCCCTGAAAATCGCTGTTACTCTGTTCTTTTTCAGGGTGCACTGATTTCATACTGTTCAAACACAAATATTTTACAATCAGTTTTTACAGTAGTGGTCCTGAGGTGACGTACATTCTCAGCTTACGAAGATAACAGGATTAACAGATTAAAGTAAAGATGGGCATAAGAAATTATAAGAGTATTAACTGGGGAAGTGATAAATGTCCATGAAATCTTCACAATTTATGTTCAGAGATTGCAGTAAAGACAGGTGTAAGAAATTATAAAAGTATTAATTGGGGGAACTGATAAATGTCCATGAAATCTTGACAATTTACATTCTTCTCCCTCGGCTCCAGCTGGTCTCTCTGTTCAGGGTCCCTGACTTCCCGCAACAAAGTACATTTAAGAAATACATTGGTTTGGTCCAGAAAGGCAGGATAACTTGAAGCGTGGTGGGAGGGTTGGGGGGAGGGGTGGGGGAGGTACTTTCAGGTTATAGGTAGATTTTAAAATGTTCTAATTGACAATTGGTTAAGTTTATCCGAAGACTTGGGATCAATAGAAAGGAAATGTCTGGGTTAAGATAAAAGATTGTGGAGACCAAGGTTCTTATTGTGCAGAGGAAGCCTTCAGGTAGCAGGCTTCAGAGAGAATAGCTTGTAAATGTTTCTTATCAGACTTAAAATCTGTGTTGATATTATGCTGGAGAGGTATAAGGAGACATGTCTGACACCCTCTTCCCATCATGACCTGCACCTGTCTTTCAGGTTAAATTTTAAGAGTGCCCTGGCTGATGAGGAAGTCCATTCAGATGGTTGGGGGGCCTTAGAATTTTATTTTTGGTTTACATAGCCTTACATTTCTGGTTGAAGGATCTCACTTTCCCAGTTACTTTTGAAGGGTTCAGATGATACAGCCCAGAAGAACAGAAAAAATAACTCCCCAATGATCAAACTTTGACCAGTGGGAGAGAGGAAATGGGAAGGTGTCTGCAAATAAATTCCTGATTTTTCTTCTCTCCATTGGTATTTTTTTTTCTGTGCAATTTGTGCAAAGATGTCCAGTGGGATTGAGTGACACTTTGGGCTTCTTTGAAGTGTGTAAATCTGTGGTCAGCTTGATAAGATGCCACTGTTGCTTCTCAATCTTTCTTGTCCTATGTCCTTTATCCGTTACTCTTGCTGCCCTAGGATTGCACCTGTAAGTAAACTATTAACACTTAAGTCTCTCCTCAGATCCTGTTTTCTGGGGAACCCATGTAAAGATGCCATCTATCCAAATCAATCTACCCCAAACATACTCATCCTTATAGGTTCATAGGAAGTTAGAACTAGAAAGGATAATGCTATTCAATTACTCATTTTAATGGATAATGAAAAGAGGTCTAGAGAATGGAAGTGACTTGCCCAAAGTTAATGGGTGTATTAGGACTAGAATTTAGGGTCCCTAATTCTTAATCCAAAGTTGAGGAGTAGGAGCATAGAAAGGGATGCAGAAGCATTTTCTTCTTCCTGTGTTGTGCAGGCACTTCCCTGAGTGAAAGCTCTTTAGATTGGTGGCAGCACCAGAGTGAAATATCTCATTCTTAGCTGGTTCGTGGGCCCCGTGATTTGTCAATAATGTAGGGAAATATAAGTAAACCAGGGCAAAAGATATTTCATACAAGGAGGATCTATCTGCATTTGACCAAGAAAATAGAGACTCCACCCGAAATGGGATTGAGAGTCAAGAAATTTGCCATATATAGGGGCTTCAGGAGCAATGCAAACTAAACCAGTATCTTTACTTTCTCTTTTTAGAAATTATTATTATTTTATTTTATTTTAAATTTCTGGGGTCCACGTGCAGGATATGCAGGTTTGTTACGTAGGTAAACGTGTACCATGGTGGCTTGCTGCACCTACAAACCCATCACCTAGCAACTCTTCACCTAGGTATTAAAGCCTGACCTTTACTTTCTCATTGGACTTAACTGCTACCCTGGTTAAAAGCAAGGGCTGAAAAAGACCTTGAGAAGGGCTCTTTACAGCTAACAAGTGAGTCTTTGTGTACAGCATCATCTGAGCTCCTTCCTCTTTTTCCCAGAGATGAGACTAACAATCGTTGGTATGAGGGTTTAACCACATGACTGTTGTCTGTTTTTAGGATAAAGGAAGCAAAGAGAACAAAGAGCTTATAGACACACAGAATGGAAGGAGGCTTGGGGTTCATATGGTTAATTCATCTTACTTTATGCAGACTAAGAAACCAAAGACCTAAAGGTCATGTGACCTCCTTAGGGTCAGGCAGCAGATTGGGGCAGACCTGGATTCTGAAATAGCTTAATTTTCTAATTGAGAAAGGGAATTTAGAAAAGAAACTTAAGTTTTCCAGAAGGCTGAATAGGGTATGAATCAGAAAGTGGACTCTCCCATCCTTTTCTCCCAGCTCCAGGACTGAAATGAAATACACACTCCTCGGTGTTCTATGTACCACCTTCATCCTCACGTGAAATTTTAGAATGTTCTGTGGTCTCGAATACCACAATGGTCCCTTCTTCTGCTGGTCCCTCTCTGAGCTGTGGTGGGAAAAGGGAATAATCTGAGGGAAACACTCGGGTGTTACAGTGAGGTAGACGATGGACCTAAGTCAGCTGATGAGGACTATCTCCCTAACGAGGACCTTGGGCAAGTCACATAACATCTCTGAGCCTCTGTTTCTTTACCTCTAAAGTGGGGATAAGAATATCTGATTCACAGGATGGTAGAGAGGAAAACATGAGACAAAGTACGTCTGAAAGTATCTGGGTACTCAGAGAAACCAAATTAGGATAACTGGAAGAGGACTTACTAAAGGACTCTTTACAAAAGTGTGGGCAGAGTTTGGAGAAATCACACAGATAAAGCAGCAGCCCAGTATTAGTAACGTGGAGGGGTGGAGGCAAGGGAGGCCTGTTACAGCACCGAGGCTAGAAGGGTAAGG
The DNA here is from genome assembly GCF_009828535.3 of Hylobates moloch. Taxonomy (NCBI): domain Eukaryota; kingdom Metazoa; phylum Chordata; class Mammalia; order Primates; family Hylobatidae; genus Hylobates; species Hylobates moloch. The sequence continues at coordinate 24,316,337 of NW_026652276.1, forward strand.
AGAGGGAGTAGTCACCAGCACTTGGAAGAAGAGAATCAGTGGTCTGCAGAGATAATTTTGGGTAAAAGCCCTTGACCTTCAACTGGAGGAGGCATCCAAACCAAGGTGACTTTGCAGAGAGGGAGTGAAGGAGTCAAGCACCCTGACCTCACTCTTCTTCTCTCCCTCTCATCTTCTCCCAGGGCTCTATTGACCAAACACAAGTGGAGGTTGAAGGGCATGAGAGCCTGCTGATATAATCCACACAAGTCAGCCTCCCAGAGGAGGAAGCAGAGTGGAGAAAGGTAGAGAGTCTATCTGGAAGGGCAAATGAAAGATATCTGCACAGAGCATGCTTGTTAAACTGCAAAGGAATTAACACAGTGTAGTGGATGCTGTGCTGTGGCATCAGAGCCACCTTAATCAAAGCTTGTGTTCCCCTAGATGCTACAAATGTTTGCTGACTACTCTTCAGCAGTTGCCTTTGCCTTTTAGGCCTTTTTTTCCCCAAAGCCATGCCTCCCATCCAAGGATAGCCCATGTTTTATTTTCCTTATTTTGGACTTGAGGTCTCTCTCTGGAGAGTGACTGTAAATTCTAGCCCTGCTTTGATGGAGCTCCAAAGGAGGTGGCTGTGGATGTTGACAATGTGCCTTTCATGGAATACTTTCTCATCCTGGATGACAGCCTAATGCCTAAGTGTCTAATCCTAAAGTTTCCTCTCCCAGGAAACTAGTTTATACTGGCAGATGCCCTTGTGGCTCTTGTCTGACCTATGTCCAGTTTATTTCTACCAAGACAGCCCCTCTCTAGGAGAGCCTTGCTCAGGAGGAGAGTCAGGTCCAGGTGAGACACAGAGGAGGCAGCACAACAAAACCCATGGCATAGGAGAAGCAGTTAATTACTCACAGATCCCAGAGAGAAGAAGACAGCATGCTGCAAAGCCAACAGGATGTTGGAGGCATCCAGGACACCTGCACTTAACCAGCCGGTGGGGAGCAAGAGGGACAAAAGCTGTAGGCCAAAGCTTTCACTGGGGTGCAGGGTGTTACCCAAGTAGGTTTCCGGGGGGAAGCTCTAATTGGTGAGTTTATAGCAAGCAGGCATGAGTTCTGTGGATTCACACTGTGACTGAGAGAAGGTCACTGTGGCATATCTGCACATTCCATACGCAATATGGGGGTGAGTCAAGTAGGTTGTATCTAGCGTCCTATGGGGCAGTGGTCACCAGGAGGCAGTTGTATAAGGCAGATGTCTGGTTCGATTACACTGAAGAATGAACTGAGAGGAGGCGGAGAATTAGAAACCGAGTCAAGGGTGACAAAGCCCTATTGCTGGTATGAGAAAGTCAAACCTATATTCAAAATGTATGCCAAGGCAACATAAAATAGTAAGAATTAACTATGGTCCATATCTGCATATGTATATGCATATTAACTACGGTCCATATACACAGGATGTATAAAAGACCAGCCTTAACGAATTCTAAACAACTGAGAAGGACCATCTCGCTCGTAGAGCTCCCTAGTGGGGTGGATTGAGGCCTTTGCTGCAGCTGCATTGTGGTTCAGCTTCTCCCTCTGTTCAGTGTTGCTTCTTTTCCTTTCCTGTAGGTGTTGAGGTTGGGAATGTTCCTCTTAATTCACATGTTCAACTCTGAGTCTGCTTCCCCGGAAACCTGACCTATGGCATGTAGTAATGCACTATTATTATTGACATGTAGATTTTGAGCAACTACCCTATCCCCAGCCTTGCACTTCAGCTACAGTTGTGTAGTTCATGCAGGTTGTATGGGAGCATCCAGCTAAATAAATCAAATGAGGGCTGAAATCCGTTCTGCACAACACTGCCAAAGCCGTTTGCCCTGGCATGAGGTTACCTTTTTTCTAATTTATGTAAAGTCTCTGCATGAGCTCATCAGCCCTGCTGTGGGCACTTTATTTTCAGTGAAGTGTCCCCAAGGAAGAAGCAGAAAGAAAAACCAAAATGCCTGGGATGAAGCTGCAGCATCTTCAGGAATGTTGAGATTAGGTTGCACCTTCTCATAGACTCCAAGAAGATGGCATTGAAGTTCATGTGAAACAAACCTCCTCTATCAGCCCCAAAGTGTTTTGCTTATGTTTCTTATTTCATCTTGGCTGGTCTTATTCATTGGAGTGTGGGCAGTTAGGGGTAACTTAGTAGGGATGGGACTTGCATCTAATTCTAAATATTATCCTCCTGCTCAAGAGATTACTTTTTCTTCCCTTGAAATTTAAAAGCCAGTTCTGCCTTTTCATGGTTCCTGGAGAAGACTGTTAGAATACCATTCATTCATCTTTGATTGTCTCATTTTCTACGAAAATGAACTTGGGGAGGAAAGTGACATTCTCCAAGCCCTGTGGCTATCTAGTTACAGAGTTTAGGTCAATTGCCTGACTTCTTGTTTAGAGCTCCTACTACAAAGCTCTATCAGGCTTCAGCCCTACTGAAGCACTCTGGATGGTGAAGAAGTTTCCAGGGAGCTGGAAGGGGCAACAGCAGTTTCCCCAGCAGACTCTGCTCCTCTTCCTCTTGACAATCCTAGAAGAGCACTGGCAGTGGGTGTGTTCCCTTCTCTCCTTGGCTCTCAGTAAACTTCTGAGCTCCCAGAGAAGGCTCTGCAGAGGCCACAGGGTGCAGACAGAGCTATGCCTTTGATGTGGCTGCGGAGAGAGGCCACTCTCCTTGACCAGTGGCTGGAGCTCTATTTTATGTAGACATTTCCCATCTTTCCTTTTCATAAAACATTCCTACAGGAGATAAAGTATTGCACATTTATAGTTTCGGCTTGCCAAGAACATCTCACTAGCTCGTCTCATAAATCCTACCAAGCTTCCCTCCAGCAGCAAGTCATAGCCAGTCCTGCCAGGCCTGGGGCAGGCAGGAGTCACTGATGGTCCAGCCCACGGACATCAGGAGGCCACTCTGCACCCTTGGGAGTTTCTGTCTCCTTGTCCTTCCTGCCCTCTGAACTTAGAGTCTCAGCTTTCCCACAATCAACTCTTACCTCCAGAGATAATTTATTTTCATTCTCTCTCTGCCTGTCCCCACCCCACCCAGCATTCCACCCTGCTTTGTTATTCTAAATTTACATTAAATGCAAGCTCTTTCTAGTCACTGATTCAGAAGGCTTGGCGCATGCCTCATTCAAATCATAGTACTTGACTTTTTATAGATCAAAGCTTGTCTTCTTAGAAAGCCAGGAGACTTGGGTAGATCTTTCCTCCACAACTAGCCGCGGGTCTCAGCCTGCCTGCCTGCCTTGCAGAGAGATGGGAGGAGTTCTGGGGCCCAGAGCAGGTGGGAGGACAGACAGACGGCCCTGTCTTCTGTTTCTACTCTCTCTTCTTCTGCCAGCACTGGGCTCCCTTTGAGGTTGGCTCTGTCTTATCTAGATGCAAGTTCAACTAACACAAACTGTTTCTCTGATTCTGAACTATTTTATCCTTTGGATGCTCTTCTGTTCTCTCTTTTTCAAGTGTTCTTTGTGCTGTCTGTCAGTTACTCTATTTATTCTGAAGCCCCACCTCCCTCCCTATGTTCTTCCTGCCCGTCTCTTCCCTTCCTTACAATCTCTCCATCTCAGAAGACTACAGGAATAGTAGAATGTTATTGGAGGTTGAGCATTCCCAATCTGAAAATTGGGAATCCAAATTGGCAGGGTGGAGTGTCTTGCCTACTTAATCCAGGTAGTAGATGCCAAAGCTACAAATAAAATCTGCAACTGTTACTCCCTAATCAATGCTGTTTTTATAAGAGCACGTTTCTTCTCTTTTCCTTTTGCTTTCAGGAATACAAATTCTAATCATTGCTTTTTGCTCAAACTTCTGTCTTAGCCTCCTTCAGCTTCTACCTGCATCCCAATCCTGAAGTGGGAGAGAATAGGAGAAATTGAAGGATGAGAGTCTTGATCATCAAGTTTGGAGCTTAGTTCCAAAGCCAAGTTTCATTTCTGGTATGAGATACCACAGGTATGAGTCCTGGGCTGCCTTACACATCTGGAAAGGCAAACAGTGTTAAAATAGCCTTATCTGCTGGATGGAGTGAATGTTGAGAAATATTTTCTGGATAAAGGAGAAAAAAGACTTTTTTTTTTTTTTTTGAGCCCCCAAGGAACACTGAACTGGAACCCTTTCTCTTGGAAAGGGTGAGGAGATGGGGTGAGGGTAGCACATCAGAGATTTCCAAGTAACTAGAGGAGTTGTGATTCATTTTCTCTCTGGGAATGACACATCTGGTTCCTCCCTCTTTCTTCTCAAGAAACAACATCAAAGTTCTGTGTACTGCTGGGCAGCAGGATTGCTGCTCCCTCTGGGAAAACTGAAGATGACAGAGAGAAGGAAGGAAGGGAGGGAGGGAGAGAGAGAGCGAGAGTGAGAGAGACAGAGAGAGAGAGAGAGAGAGAACACCCCTCATTGCCTGAGGATACAGGAGGCCAGTGTAGAGAATTCACTTTTAGTGGCTCTTTGGACAGGGTAGAGATAATTTTCCAACATGGTAAAAGGCTCCAATGAAATAAGAGGAAATGATTGGTTTGGGGATTTCTTGTGTCTTTGTCTTGTCATGCTTTGGGCCTAACCCACTGTAGGCCATTTTACTCCAGGTGCTAAATTCCCTGGGGAGGAAGGTCTTAGTATCTCCTGGGAACGTGGAGATCAGTATCTCCTGGGAACGCGGCAAGCTTTTCAGAGTCCCGCATTTGAGAGTAACAAGCAGGAAGCAGGCAAATTCTCCAAAAGATGAGGTGATTTCATCATTGTGTGGGGACCCAACCTAATCAGTCTTGGAGCTGACTAGGAAAAACATGGCTTTTGAGCCATACTGACCTACACTGAATTTCCAGATTTCTTTCTTATAACCACTTACTATCTTTGTGGTCTTGGGCAAGGTATAACAAGGCCGAGTTTCCTCATCTGTAAGATGGGGCTAATAATGCTGATCTCACAGGGCTATTGAGAGCAACACTGGGGGTCCTGGGTGTTTGGCATTACGCTTGGCCCAAGCAGGTGTCCAGGAAATTTCCGTCCCCTTAATGCTTCACTTGCTCCCAATTCCACTTCAGCTCTTCTACCTCAAAAAACAACCTCGATTAGCTGGAATCCAACAATCTTGAACCCTCTAGTTACTGTGTTTTTTGTGTTTGACTTTTAGGAGGGTGATAAGGAAAAAGCAAAACCAGATGACAATCTTTAAGGAACATCCTAGAGTCATAAGAACTTGGGTTAGGGCTTGGGATGCCTGGGTCTGCCTCAGGCCCTCTCCTTTGCCCCAGGCAAGCTTCTTCTAATGTGTGGGCCTAGATGATCTCTCCTCTCCCCTCCAACTCTGCTATTCCCTCTCTCTAACTTCTAGACCCTAACTGACACAGCGTTCCTCTGTAAGCTACTTCATCTGCAAATAAGAGGTTTGGTGGAATTTGATCTATTGTCTTGAACAAAATTGCGAAGTGGGATCAGGCATTTTAGAAAAGATTTATAAATAGAGAACCCCAGTAAGGCATCCTAGAGAACCTTGGGCAAAGTTTTAGAATTATTACTTGCAGGTAGAATTTTGTGGGTGATAGGCTATTTTCTGTTAGTTTGACATAATCCCTGTGCTCTAGGGAATTTACAGTGTAATAAAGATGGTAAAATGTGACCCCCTCAATGGCTTTCCATTCTCCCCAAACCCTTAACACAGTCTGCAGAGCCTTGTTATCTGTCTTCTGCCCTGCTTCCCTCTCTCCGCTGCAGCCCCACTGGCATGCTTCTCATTCCTCAAGAAGTGCTCTTCTCTCCTTTCCCAGAGCCTGAAATTCCCACCTCTGATTACCCTGAAGAACTCTTATTCATCCCTCAGGTGTCATCTCTGATGTCCTTTTCTCCAGAAAGTCTTCCCCAGTCCTCCAGACCACACAGGTTGTTCTGTTCCAGGCTCTTGTTTCCAACTATACATTTAGCTCTCACCACTATTATCACAGATCGCTTACCATGTAACCAGTTATTTAATGTCCATCTCCCCTTCGTGAACTTCACCTCCAAGAGGACAGTGCTTGTCTTAGTCATCCTGGTAACCCCAGTGTACAACAAAGTACTCTGCCATTGCAGGTACCTAATGGATATTTATTATATGAATGAATGAATATGAAAGGTTGAGTTTCACTGCAAGAGCCAGGTTACCATGTTAGACCACAATACCAGGCACTACGCAATACCTGGTATATTGTGTGACCACTGGAATAGAGGATGAATGCTGAAGGTTCAGAGATGTGGCAGCCACTGTAAATCAGCAGGGCTTCCTGGCTGTAGATTGTAAGCCTGTGTGGGCCTCTTCATTCCTCTCACATTCTGATTCATCAGGGTTTAAATCTACAGACAGCTCTGCCCAGATTCCTAGGATGTTTTTATGGGCTAGAATACCAACATGAGTCAGCACTGCCCTTGTCATGCTAAGTTTATCAAATGGCAGATGCTGTGGTATATTGGCCAGAATTTGCTGACCTCTTATCATGGCTAGGTCATAGTACATGTTCCAATAGCTATTTTCAAGTATATTCTCAGGGCCATACTTCTAGGATGGTGTTAATCCTCTTACTAACTTACAGTGGACAGCTAGCAGTTGACATGTCATATAAGCAACATCATCCTTCTGGAATAATCTATAATGCTCAGGGGATCATCTCCTTCAGTACTTTCCGTCTCATTGCAGATACTTCACATTAGGGCAGGTACTGGGTGGTGAGCTGTGAGCATTGCTGCCTATCGTGAGTAGGACAGGACCAATAGGGGTCAGGGAAATATCAGTGGAAGAGCAGATATGACCCCTGTCTGCAGTAAAGACCATCCAAAAATAGGAGGCAGAACATCTGAGAAATTCTAAAAGATCTCTTTGTCATCATCATATGCTTAATGTGTGTGTTAGTGCTATTTCACCATAAACTGTGAATAATAAATCTTTGTGTTGCTAACTACTTCTTAGCTTTATGAAAATGGGCATAGTGACTGTTCTATATATTCTTCCTTTTAAAATCGAGGTATAATTGACATACAACAAATCACACGTTTAAAGTTACACATTGGTAAATTTCGCATATGTATTTATTCATGAAACCATCACCACAATCAAGGTAATTAACACATCCTTTACCCTCACATTTTCTCATTTGCCCTTGTAGCCCCAGCCCCCTGCTCCCAAGGCCACCCTGTTCTCAGGCAGCCATGAGCTGCTTTCTGTCACTGTAGATAAATTTCCATTTCCTAGAATTTTGTATAAATGGAATCTGTTTTTTGTTTTTTTTTTTTTTGAGATGGAGTCTCGTTCTGTTGCCCAGGGTGGAGTGCAGTGGTGTGATCTCGGCTCACTGCAACCTCCATTTCCCGGGTTCAAGCGATTCTCCTGCCTCAGCCTCCTGAATAGCTGGGACTACAGGCACGCACCACCATGCCTGGCTAATTTATTTTTATTTTTTGAGACGGAGTCTCGCTCTGTCACCCAGGCTGGAGTGCAGTGGCGTGATCTCTGCTCACTGCAAGCTCTGCCTCCCGGATTCACACCATTCTCCTCCTCAGCCTCCTGAGTAGCTGGGACTACAGGTGCCCGCCACCATGCCCGGCTGATTTTTGTATTTTTTAGTAAAGATAGGGTTTCACCACATTGACCAGGCTGGTCTTGAACTCCTGACCTCAGGTGATGCACCCGTCTCAGCCTCCCAAAGTGTTGAGATTACAGGCATGAGCCACCGCTGCTGGCCTATAAATGGAATCTTATAGTATGTACTTTTTGTTGTCTGGCTTCTTCTACTTAGCATTTTTTTAGATTCATTCATGGTACTGTGTATATCAATAACTGATTCCTTTCTGTGGTTAAGCAGTAGTCCATTGTATGGTAAAACATGATTTGTTTATTCATCTGCAGATGGACATTTAGATTGTTTCCAGTTTTTGAGTACTACAAATAAAGCAGCTGTGAACATCTGTGTACAAATATATGGATATATGCTTTAATTTATCTTTGGTAAATATCTAAAAGTGGAATGGCTGGATCATATGTTTAGTTTCTTAAGAAACTGCCAATCTGCTTTCCAAAGTGGTTGTGCCATTTTACATTCCCACTAGCAGTGTGCAAGAATTCCAGTTGCTCTACATCCATGACAACACGTTGTATGGACTGTCTTTAATTTTAAACATTCCAATGGATGTGTAGTAGTGTCTCATTGTGGTTTTAATTTGCATTCCCTAATGACTATTGATGTTGAGCATCTTATCATGTACCTATTTGCCATCAGTATAGCTTCTTTGATGAAGTGTGTCTCATATCTTTTGTCATTTTAAATTTTTATTTGCCTTTTTTATTATTGGGTTTCGAGAGTTCTAAATATAGACTATATAAAATTATTTTATCAGATATATGATTTGAAAATATTTCCTCCTAGACTATGGCTTGCCTTTGTCATTACCTTAACAGTGTCTTTTAAAGTGTGGCAGTTTTTAATTTTGCTGAAGTCTATTGTTTTCTTTTATGGATGATGTTTTGATGTTGTATCTAAGAAAACTTCGTGTAACTCAAAAAGGTTTTATTGTTTATTTTCTTCTGAAAGTCTTATCATTTTACTTTAGGTCCGTGAACCACTTTCAGTTAATTTTTGTACATGGCATGAGGTATAAATGAAAGCTCCTTTTTTTTGCATGTGGATATCCATTTGTTTCAGCGGCATTTATTGAAAGATTGAATTTTCCTTCCAAATTGCCTTTGTACCTTGGCAAAAATCACTTGTACATATAGGTGTGGGTCTATTTCTAGAATCTCTCTTAATGTTGCATTGATCTATGTGTCTATCTTTATGCCAACACCATAGCGTATTAATTATTGTAACTTTATAAGTTTTGAAGTCAGGTAGTGTTAGACCTCCAACTTTTTGTTTTTATATTTTTCGAAAATAGCCAAAGCATTTTTTTTTGCATTTGCATTTGAAGTTTAGAATAACCTCTTGCCAATTTCTGCAAAAAAACCTTCTGAGATTTTTGATTGGGAATGCATTGAATCTATAAGCTAATTTTGGGGAGAATTGAAATCTGTTTTAATCAGGGTTCTCCAGAGAACGGAACCAATAGGATGTCTGTGTGTGTGTGTGTGTATATATATATACACACATTATATATATACACCCATGATATATATTATATATACATATATATGTTCAGATATGTATATATAATATATAATGTGTGTATATATGAGTGTATATATATTATATATAGGTATATGTATATATATGTGTGTGTGTGTATATATATGTATACACATATATATATAATGAGGAGTTGGCTTGTGTGATTCTGGAGGCTGGCAAGTCCAAGATCTAAATCCAGAGGCCTGAGAATCAGGAGAGCCAATTGTGTGAGTTTCAGTCTGAAAGTGAGAGCAGGCCAATGTCCCATTCAAGCAGTCAGGCAGGAGTTCCCTCTTACAGGAAGGTTGGTCTTTTTGTTCTATCCAGGCCTTCAACTGACTTGACAAGGGGCTCCCATATTAGGGAGGAAAATCTGTTTTATTCAGCCTCCCAATTCAAGTGTTCATCTTATCCAAAAACATCCTCACAGATGCACCCAGAATAATATTTTACCAAATATCTGGGCACCTAGTTGAGTTGACATAAAATTAACCATTACAATATCTTAAAAGTATTCAGTTTTCCATCCCTTGAACAAGGTGCATAGTTTCATTTATTTAGGTCTTCTTTAATTTCTTTCTGTAATGTTTTGTAGTTTTCAGTATGTAGGTATGACACATATTTTGTCAGATTTATTCTTAAGATTTTATATTTGGATGCTATTGTAAATGTTATTGTATCTTAATTTCACTTTTGATTGTACATTCCTGGTATATAGAAAAACAATTTAGCATATTGAACTTGTATCCTGCAGCCTTACTAAGGTCAATTATTAGGTCTACTACCTTTTTTTTTAGATTCCAAGGGATTCTCTATACAAATAATCACTTTATCTGTAAATAAAGACAGTTTCTTTTTGCTTCCTTTACATTACAGATACAATTTAGATGCTTTTAATTTTTTTTCTCTTACTTTACCACACTGGCTAGAATCTTCAGTAAAATGTTGAAGTATTGAGAGCAGACATTTAATTTTGTTTCTGATATTAGGGGCAAAGTTTCATTCTTTCACCATTCAGTAATATTGTAATCTGGTGTTGATATTAGGGTGATACTAGCCTCATAAAATAAATTTCAAAATATTCTCTCTTCTTCAAATTTTTGCAAGAGATTAAGTAGAAGTTATATTGTTTCTTGCTTCAATGTTTGGTAAATTTCACTAGTGAAGCTGTGCTTGGAATTTTCTTTATGGGAAGCTTTTAATCACAAATACATTTTCTTTTCGATATGGAGCCATTCAGGTTATCTATTTCTTCTTTAGTGAATTTTGATAGTTTTTGTCTTTCAGGGAATTTATCTATTTTATCTAACTTGTCAAAATCATAGGACTAAATTTTTCCCTTTATTTTCCTTTCACTGTCCTTAGAATCCCAAATAATGTTACCTTCCTCACCTATATTCTTGATATAGATAATTGTGTACATCTTTGATTCTAGATCAATCTGGCTAGGTGTTTATATATTTTATTGATGGTTCACAAAAAACAGCTTTTGGTTCCATTTTTTTCCTATTGTTTTTCTATTTTGTATTATATTGATTTTTCTTCTGTTATTTGTCATTTCTTTAGTTATTTTGGGCTTTATCTGCTTTTTTTTTTTTTAGTTTCCTAATGTGAAATCTGAGGTCATTGATTTTTTACCTTTTCCCCCCTCAATATGGGCTTTTAGTGCTATAAACCTCACAAATTTTGACATGTTTTAATTTTCATTCAGTTCAAGACACTTTTGAATTTCTCTTTTGATTTATTCTTTGACCAGTAGATTATTTAGTAGTGTTTTTCTTAGTTTTCAAATATTTGGCAAATTTTCAGATTGTTTGATGATTTATTTAATTCTGTTGTGTTCAGGTAACAAACTTTTTATGACTTGCTTCCTTTTAAATGTATTGTGATTTGTTTTGTAGCCTAGAATATGGCTTATTTTGTAAATGATCTGTGTGCATTTTAAAACAATGTGTATTCTGCTGTTCTTTAGTGGAATGTTCTATAAATGTCAGTTAGGTCAGTTTGACAGTGTTGTTCAAGCCTCTTATATCCTTGATGATTTTTTATGTTCTTGTTCTATTAATTATTGAGATTAGGATATTAGAATTTCTCTAAGATATTAAAATAACCCCTCCAGCTTTCTTATGACAAATGTTAGTGTGACATAACTCTTCCCACTTTTACTTTTAATCCATTTGCATCTTTATATATAATGTGTTTCTTGTTGGCAGCAAATAGTTTAGTCTTGCTTTTCTATACAATTTGAAAATATCTGGCTGTAATTGGGGTATTTCAGCCATTTACACTAATATGATAATTAAGATGGTTAGATTAATTATCTTGTATTACCATTTTTTTGTCCTTTTCTTTCCTTTACCTTTTTTCCTGTCTTCTTTTGGGTCAATAGAGTAGATTTTATGATTCTATCTTACTTCTTTTGTTGGCTTATACATATAACTCTTTGTTCCTTTATTTTAGTGGTTGCGATATGGCTTATAATATATGTCTTTAACTTATCACAGTCTACATTCAAGTGATATAATTCCCATTCACTTATAGTAGTAGTTGCCAAGTGTAAAAAACTTTGCCTGAGGGAGACATTTGGTTGGTAATGTCTGGAGAAATTTTTGGTTGCTGCATCTTGGGTATTGTTATTGGCATCTATTGGGGGCAGGGGTCAGGGATGGTTCCAACAGCCTACAAACCGCAGGACCATTCCCACAGAACAAAGACTCCTTCATCCCAAATGTGAGTAATGTTATGTTGAGAAATCCTGACTCAGTATAAAACCTTTACTATAGTATATTCTTATTTCCCCTTCATAAGTTTTTGCTATTGTCATACATTTTACTTTTACAATATTACAAGCCCCATGCTACATTTTTTATTATTTTTGTTTAAAGTCAATTATCCTTTATGTAGAATTAAGCATTAATTTAAAAATCTTATATACATAATTATGCAGTTACCATTTTTGATGCTTTTCATCTTTATGTAGATCCATATTTCCATCTGGTACACTTTCCCTTTTGCTTGAAGGTCTTCATATTTTGTGTAATATGGGTCTGCTTGAAATAAATTCTTTCAGCATTTGCGTTTTGTAAAAAAAAACTTCATTTCAGTTGTGTTTTTGAAAGATGTAAGTAGGTATACAATTTTAGTTTTTTTCCCCAATACTTTAAAGATGTTGCTCTGCTTTCTTCTCATTTGCATTGTTTCTGATAAGAAGTCTGCTGTCATCCTTCTTTCCCCCATATAAAGCATCTTTTCTCTCTGCCTTTTTAAAATATTTTTTTCTTTATTACTAGTTTTGAGCAACTTGATTATGTGGGGCCTTGCTGTAGTTTCCTTTATGTTTCTCATATTTGGTATTGATTGAGATTCTTGGCTATGTGGATTTAGATTTTTCATCAATTTGTGAAAATTTTGAATATTTTTTTTTCAGGTTTTTTTCTGTCTTCTTTCTCTTTTTTGGGCACTCTAATTATATTACCCATATGTTAGGCAACTTTATCGCACAGCTCACTGATGCTCTTTCTATTTTTTTAAATTCTTTTTCTCTGTATATTTCATTTTGGATGATGTTTAACACAGTACCTTCAAATTCATTAATTTTATCTTTTTTAGTATCCCATCACTCATTTATCTCATCCAGTAATTTTTTCATCTCAGATATGCTTTTTATATTCACAAGTTTCATTTGGGTGTATTTATCATCCATGTCCCTATTTAAATTTTGAAATATGAAATAAAATTATCACTCTTTCAATAACCTTGTCTGCTACTTCTAATAAATGTGTCAATTCTGGGTTGGTGTCAATTTACTGATATTTTCCTCACATTACGAGTCATAATTTTTTGTTTCTTGGCATATATGTAATCTTTGGATACCAGAGATTTCAAATGTTATCTTATTGGGTGCTGAATATGTTTGTAATCTTACAAATATTATTGAATATTGTTCTGGCATACCATTAAATTATTTGTCAACAGTTTGTTATGTTTGAGTTCTTCTGTTAAGATTTGTTAGAATCAGATTTGCATTTATTCTGGGTCTGATTATGCCTCACTCCTGGGGCAAGATTCTCCTAATACTCTACTCAATGTGAATTATGAGGTTTCCAGCCTGGCTAATAAGAATAGGCACTATTCCCAGCACTGTGCAAACCTCAGACACTGTTCTTTCTAATCCTTTCAGGTGATTTTTTAACTGGCTTTGATTAGTTCCCTCACACACAGGCACGGATCCTGACTCTGCAGTATATTAGAAGGGGCTCTCTGTTGATCTCCTGGATTGTCTCCGTTTGCCAGCCTCTCTTCCCTCGTATCTCCCATATGAACTCTCGCCACTTTGTTCTACCTGGACTCTCAGATGCATCTCCTCAAGTCAGAAAGTCTTATGGGCACTACCTGTGCTTTTCTGCCCTGTGCCAAGACCTACAAACCCTAGGTCAGTAAGCTGGGGCAATCAGAGTTCGCTTCATTTGTTCCCATCTCTCAGGGGTCACTAACAGTGTCTTGACAACTGTTCTTTCACATATTTTGTCACTAGTTTTTGGTTATTTCAGATAAGACACTAAATCCATTAATTGTTACTTCCCCTTAGTCAGAAGCAGACATCTGACTATTCTATATCTTGACTGTCATGGTTTTCATGACTGCACACATTTGTCAATACTCATAGAATGGTACATGATATGATTTGGCTCTGTGTCCCCACCCAAATCTCATCTCAAATTGTAATCCCCACATGTCAAGGGAGGGACCTGGTGGGAGGTGATTGGATCATGGGGTTGGTCCCACCCCCATGCTGCTCTTGTGATAGTGAGTTCTCATGAGATCTGATGGTTTAAAAGTGTTTGGCAGTTCTTCCCTCGTTCTCTCTACTGCCGCCATGTAAGACACGCCTTGCTTCCCCTTCCCCTTCTGCCATGATTTTAAGTTTCCAGAGACCTCACTAGCCATGCAGCACTGTGAGTCAATTAAACCTCTTTTTTTTATAAATTACCCAGTCTCAGGTAGTTCTTTATAGCAGTGTGAAAATGGACTAATACAGAAAATTGGTATTGAGGTAGTGGGGCATTGCTGTAAAGATACCTGAGAATATGGAAGCGACTTTGTAACTGGGTAACTGACAGAGGTTGGAACAGTTTGGAGAGACCAGAAGAAGACAGGAAGATGAGGGAAAGCTTGAAACTTCCTAGATATTTGCTGAATGGCTGTGACCAAAATACTGATAGTGACATGGACAATGAAGTCCCGGCTGAGGTGGGCTTAGATGGAGATGAGGAACTTGTTGGGAACCGGAGTAAATGTGACTCTTGCTGTGCTTTAGCAAAGAGACTGGTGGGATTTTGCTTCTGCCCTAGATATCTGTGGAACTTTGAACTTGGGAAAGATGACTTAGGGTATTTGGCTAAAGTAATTTCTAAGAAGCAAAGCATTCAAGATGTGACTTGGCTTTTTCTAAAAGCATACAGTCATATACATTCACAAAGAGATTGTTTGAAATTGGAACTTATGTTTAAAAGGGAAGCAGAGCATAAAAGTTTGGAAAATTTGCAATGCCCCTACCCTCATTGTATCTTGGAAGTAACTAGCTTCTTTTTGATTTTACAGGCTCATAGATGGAAGGGACTTGCCTTGTCTCAGATGAGATTTTGGACTTAGACTTTTGAGTTAATGCTAGAATGAGTTAAGATTTTGGGTAAGACAGGTAGATCTTCTGAGGTCAGGAGTTCAAGACCAGCCTGATCAACATGGTGAAACTCCATCTCTTACTAAAAATACAAAAATTAGCAGGGCATGTTGGTGCACACTTGTAGTCTCAGCTACTCTGAAGGCTGAGGCAGGAGAATTGCTTGAACCCAGGAGGTGAAAGTTGCAGTGAGCCGAGGTCGCTCCACTGCACTCCATCCTGGGCGTCAGAGCGAGACTTCATCTCAAAAAAAAAAAGAAAGAAAAAGAAAAGAAAAAAAAGACTTTGGAGGACTGTTGGGAAGGCATGATTCGTTTTGAAATGTGAAAAGGACATGAGATTTGGGAGGGTCCAGGAGTGGAATGATATCATTTGGCTTTGTGTCCCCACCCAAATCTCATCTCAAATTGTAATCCCAATGTGTTGAGGGAGGGAGCTGGTGGGAGATGATTAGATCATGGGAGCAGTTTCCCCCATACTGTTCTTGTGATAGTGAGTGAGTTCTCATGAGATCTGATGGTTTAAACGTGTTTGGAAGTTTCTCTCTTTCTCCGGCTGCCATGTAAGAGGTGCCTTACTTCCCCTTCATCTTCTGCCATGATTGTAAGTTTCCTGAGGCCTCCCCAGCCATGTAGAACTGTGAGTCAATCAAACCTCTTTCCTTTATAAATTGCCCAATCTCAGGTAGTTATAGCAGTGTGAAAACAGACTAACAAAGTACATTAGTAAAGGGTGAATTTTACTATGAAATTTGTTTCTCAACTTAAGAAGATATTTTAATGTGTCTCACGTTATAGTGAATGTTTTAAAGGTTATAGGGTTAATAATCCTGAGTCCTAGGTGTCACTTATCCACAGACCAGCTATGTGAGTTTGAGCAAGTCACTTGATCATCACTAGACTATGTTTTCTTCATCTTTTAGGCGAGGTTTCTAATGCTTGCTGCTTTGTAGGGTTACAGAGGGAATAATGTTAGATGATGCATGAACATGGTTTTGTTAAATTACATTTTCATGTATTTCCAATCTGGCATTGCTTTAATAATTTTTTGTGTTTTATCTGTCTTCTTTGTCAGACTAAGATTCATGAGGGCAAAGTTCAAATTGGTTTGTTTACCTCTGTATCTTCACATATCATGGTGAATTAAATGAATATTTGAACATTGAAAATTAAGTGCTATTATTATATAGAAACACATTTGTCTTATAGACAGGATATACTTTATTAAGACATTTCAAAAAATCAAAGTTCGTCTTCGCAAAGTTATATAGCTTATGAAACTCAGTGTGGATGACTTAGATTGGTGGTTTAGGGTTTATCTTTTTCATTTTCCTTTTTGCTTCAGGTTAATCTTTTTTGCTACAGGGGAGAGCAAAGCCTTAGAATTCCCCCTCACTGGCAAGATACTATGTTTCTGCATGCAAGATATTATGTTTCTGCATGTCAATTTATTATTAGTATCTTCTACATTTTGATTTGGAAATAAAGGTATAAAGATAGCACAGAGAGTTATCGTATACTCTTCTCTCAGCTTCTCTTAATGTTAACGTTTCACATAACCATGGTACAGTTATTAAAACTAAGAAATTAATATTGGCATAACAATATTAGCTAGACCACAGACTTTATTTGAATTTCATCCTTTTTTTTCACTAATGCCCTTTATCTGTTTCATGATCCAGTACAGGATACCAAATTGCATTTAGTCATTATATCTCTTTAATCTCTTCTAATCTGTGACAGTTTCTTAGTCTTTCCTTGTTTTGTATGACTGACACTTTGAAGAGGACTGATCAGGTATCTTGGTAAAGTGTTCTTCGATTCGGGTTTGTCTAGTGTTTCCTCATCATTAGGGGCTATGAATTTGGGGGAAGAATACCACAGAGATGAAGTGTCTTCTTCATCACATCACATTAGCATCTACATGGTATCAAAATGACTTATTACTGGTGATATCCACCTTAATTACTTGGTTAGGGTAGTGTCCGTCAGGTTACTTTTTTTCCTTTATCATAGCCTATTTGTTAGAAATAAATAAATCACTGAGTCTATGAACACTCATGGGGAAGGGAATTAAATTCTACCTCCTACAGAGAGAAGTAGCAAAGAACTGTACACATATGTTAAACCACAACAACAATTTACAAACAATTTGGGGGATATAATTTGAAGCTATGTAAATATCATAGTTTCTCCTTAAACCTTCTCTACTAATTTTGCCATTCACCTATGGTTGCCTGCAGCACCCACTACTGTGGTTTTCTAGTGGTGAATTTCTATTTCTCTGATTTCTTCTACAGTTAATATTTGGAATTTTTTATTAGAAAAATTGTCCCCTCTCCCTCAATTATTTGTTCAATAATTTATTTATATCAGTAGGAAATCATGGATATTTATTTTATTCTTTATGTTCTAATCCAATGCTATAATTATCTATTTTATTCCAGTTTTGGCCATTGAGAGCTTTTCCATGTTGTCTCCTGTGTCCCTTTAGATACACCCTGTGTTGGTTGATCTTTGAGTGCCTTGTACAACATTCAAAGAGCCTACACTTTTTGTAGGACATCTTAGACACTTTATACACCAGACAATGTGACTCACCCACTCAACATCTCTGAAGTAGATTGCCATGAGAGACAGGACCTTGAAAATGAATGATGCTAAGAAAATGATTTGGCTGTCCAGATTTTACTTATACACATAAGTGAACATAGACTCCATTTTTCTCTTTTTACTATGACTTTTGCTTCAAATTCTCAAGACTGACTCTCGTACTTCTATCTCAACAACTTCCACAGGCTGAATATAATCCTTTCTCTGTTGCATGTTGACACACAGCTATGAAGATAACTGGACTTCACTGTGCTTTTTGGGAAGTGTAGGTGGTAGTGAAATTTGAAAGCAGGAGATAGAGAAAGAGGATTTATCTTGCCCAGCACAACAGATCAACTGCTCTACAATTTGTACACATGCAATTGAAAGTAATGGATGGGCCGGGCGAAGTGGCTCATGCCTGTAATCCCAGCACTTTGGGAGGCCGCGGCGGGTGGATCACAAGGTCAGGAGTTTGAGACCAGCCTGGCTAACATGGTGAAACCCCATCTCTACTAAAAATACAAAAATTAGCGAGGCGTGGTGGCTCATACTTGTAGTCCCAGCTACTTGGGAGGCTGAGGCAGGAGAATCACTTGAACCTGGGAGGCAGAGGTTGCAGTGAGCTGAGATCATGCCGCTGTATTCCAGCCTGGGTGACAGAGTGAGAGTTCATCTCAAAAAAAAAAAAGAAAGTAGTCGATAGTTTTTTTTGACTGGGTCAGAACTCTCAGTGTGTTTCCAGAGAAGTAAAGTCAAGCAGAGAAAAAAAATAGAAAGAGTTATTCAATCTGATATATAAAGCCTCCTACTATTTGATACCTCTCTATCTCACTACTTTACAGCAAGACATTTCATGGCTGGGCTTTCTCTGAACTGGACTATGGGCAGGTTCTCCAAGATAACCAGCGTCTGTCTCTCCAGCTATGTCTTTCAGATCTTATGAGAAAATAGAAACCATAATTCATCATGTGCTGGTATTGCCTACTTGAATTCATATAACTACTTGGGCTGAGATTCCTTAGTGAGTTGACAACTTTTTCACTGGCCTGTCTGAACTGAACACTGCATTTGGCATTGACTATCCCCCACTGGATGTCCTTAGTGGTTGTACGTGTACAGAGCAGAAGGGAAACAACCAGGGCAATCTGGGCTTCTGAATGGTTCCATTCATTCCATGGAGGCATAACCTCCTGCCTGACAGCCTTCCCACATCCATTTCCATTTCCTCACTGGTTCCCCACAGCTCTGCAACTTCAGCCTTCCATCCTCCTGCCATGTGGGCTATATCGAGTCCAAGTTTATTTAGGCACAGTCTCTTTCTTCATACACATGTGTATGTTGAGTTTTTCAAGGCATCCAGCATTCTTTCCTCAACAGCTACCTTTTTTCCACAATTGACAGCATTTGGACTCAAACAGAAAAAAAAAAAAAAAAAAAATAGGCCCTCTTCCACTCCTGGGGCAGCCACCTGCCTTAGCTTCGAGAGCTCTCCTGCTCCATTCTGTTGATCTTGGGTAAACCGTGGAACTGGATATAGTGGAACGGAATTTCTGGGTCATTTACCTGAGCAGTTTATATCCTTTGGACCCCTCCCAGCCAGCCCGTTGAATCTCAAGTAAGGTTCAAATGCTTTTTTCTGACCTCTTGTGGCTCATAAATTTCAACTTATGTGTGAGCGATGTGTTCACATTCCTTGATTTGCTTTGACTCACATCAAAGAGGTAGTTACAGCTGATGAGTGACCTGTTAAAACAACCATTATGAGTATTTTTAAAAACATATACATTTCTATGTATGCATACCCATTTATCTACACTTGTTTTCCATCGACAAACCAGAGAAGCATGTATCATGCCCAGATAATCCTAAATAAATCACTTGTTCATTCAAAAGCCATTTTCAGGGCAACTAGCTTCTCTAGATAGCCAGTATTGTGGCCATGAGGCCACTACCATAAACTCTTGAATGAATTCAACCACTTAACAAGCACTGACTGAGCATCAGTTGTGGGCTAATCTCTATTCTGTGTTCCAGGATGGAAAGGATACACAGGACAGGACAAAATCCTTCCCCTTAAGAACTCACATTTTAGGCTGGGCATCTTGGCTCATGCCTGTAATCCCAGCACTTTGGGGGGCCGAGGTGAGCAGATTGCTTGAGGTCAGGAGTTCGAGACCAGCCTGGCCAACATGGTGAAATATCATCTCAACTAAAAATACAAAAATTAGCCGGGTGTGGTGGTGGGCACCTGTAATCCCAGCTACTTGGGAGGCTGAGGCAAGAGAATCACTTGAACCTGGGAGGCAGAGGTTGTAGTGAGCCGAGATCACGCCACTGTTCTCCAGCCTGGGCGATAGAGTGAGACTCAGCCTCAAAAAAAAAGAACTCACATTCTAGTTTACTCATAGAAAGTGTAAAGGAATAAAGGGGGAAGAACGCTAACACTTGTGTTGAGTGCTTTGTAGAATATAATAAACTCTCACAATCGTCAGTCATTAAATGTAAATTCTCACAATCAGATTATTGATAATTAATCAGCATTATTGATACTATTATGTCTTCTTCTCAAGGCCTTCTAGTTTTCCCATCTGTTTCCTTTCTCAGTCTCTTTATTATAATGAAGTTTACATGGATGAGGCAGATATGTAACCAAATATCATGCAGTGAAATGTATGCTAAATAGAGATATAGTCAAGATGCTAAAGGTTGGAAAAGAGACAGTGTTCACCATCCAGACAGGTAAGGGTCTTCAAATTTTATTATGCATAAAGATTACCTGGGAAGTTTGTTTGAAGCGTTGATCCCTGGGATTCAGCTTTAGAGATTCTGATTCAGTAGTTTTAGGGGGGAACCAAGGATCTGCATTTTTAAAAATGCCCTAAGTTATTCTAATGGAGGGGATCTTCAAACCACTTTGACAACTGGTCTAGTCCAAAGTGGTCACATTTATTTTTTACTGATATTCTAGTGTATGAAATATTATTGCAGAGGGATTTGTCAATCCATTTCTTAATTTTTTTAAAGTATCACATGATTTAACACCTTAATGTGAATTACATCAGCTGCATTGATCCTTGACAGAAACAGTGAGGCCACAGCAGCATAAAATGCACAGTGAGAGTCGTGAGTGGTGGGGGAAAGCAAAGACCCCATTTCCAGTGCTCGGCTGAGTGACAGTGACAGGTTCTGCCTGAGACTTTCTCACAAGCCACTGCTTCAGGTCTACAGGCCAAGAGGTGAAGTATCTAGAGACTAGCTAGGTGCTTCCTGCTTAGTTTGTCTAAGACCTACCTCATGCACCATTCCCTCTGTGTTCTGTTCTGAACTGTTTCTCTCTTCTCTGATCAGGTGCCTTTCAGAATTCTGTCTCCCTAGAGCCTTTGCAGACTTCCAGAAATAACTTTTCCTATTGAAATCATCTCAGGAAATTCTCAGGCCTTTTGTGTATAGGGCTGACCCTGTGCTCCTAGATATGCTATTGATTATAGATACGGCTCTTAGCCCACAAACCTCAGTGTACAAGAAATAGTGCATCTATTTTCCTTAAATAACTAGAAATACAACTCTGATTCTTCATCCCTTCAGGTTGTTGGGAAATTGAAGCTAACATCTGGGTGCTCCCCAGATTTCAGGGTTCCAAGTTCTTATGAACACCAGAACTTTGGGGCGACCCTTCCAATCATGAAAAATGACCCAGTCTGGTAGGGCTGCCAGTCATTCTTTCATGTCATTTCTTCAAGTTCGGTGACTCTGCTTATTTGTGCTGCACTAAGAACATGGGAACTTTAGAGGAGAATCGGCACCCATTGCACGTGCAGTAAATCCCCCTGGTGTGTGCACCCAGCTATCCCCTCTGAGTTGTTTCATAGTACCCCAAACACTGCTTCCAAAAAGCAGGACAGGGGCCATTCCTCATGGTGGATGCCAGAACCATCTGTTTGAATAGTTTAGGCTTTGTTTGAAGTTAAGCTGAAACTGAGAGCCAACTTCTTTTATCTGTTGTATATGTCACTGAGGGAAGAAATATTAAGGTTTTGGGTATTTGTTTGGAATTAGAGAGGAGGGAAAATAATTTCTTTTTTTGACTGCTTCCTTAGGAAAAAATATTGACATTGAAAATTTACAATATACCAGGACTTGGACTGTTACTCTATTTAATCGTCTTACACATCTAGAGGAAGATAGTTACCTCCAGATTTTACAATTACAGGAAAAGAAACAGAGACTGAGAAACGATAAGGAACTTGCCTAATTAAAAAAAATAAGCACAGAAAAGTGAAGTTACTTGCCAATGCTAGAGTCACCATGGGTCTCTCGACTCTGAGGCCAAGGTTTGTTTCCTCACATCATTATGTAGAGATGTCTGTCTGACATCGCTACAAAATTGACTAAAAGAATATTTCTCTAAAACTCCCATTCTTTAGGGAGCAATACACAGTTAGGTTGTGAAACTATTTGCCCATTTACAAGGACAGCTGTAAAAGATCTTTAATATTTGGAAAATCAAATTTCAGCACAAGTCGAAGTTTTTTCATTTAAGGATTTCTTTTGTTATTGCTTATGGGTATCACTTCTATAAGAAAAATCAAGTTTTGAATCCAAGATTACCACAAACATTGAGTTTCAATCCCTACGTCTATTAGACTTCTCTTCCTGAGCAAAATGTATACTATATTGCAAAAAAAAGATAAAATTTGTCTTCATATGCAAAATGATGCTTATGTTTTGATGGACATCCTTTCATGTGCAAAGGATTTGTCCTTTAGTATATGTTCTATTCTCAAAGTGGTCTATGGCTGAATCAACCCAGACTGATGCATAGCCTTGTGCAACTTCAGATTTTCCAGCGGAAAGAAATACTTCTACTGTTTTTCTTCTGTTACCTCCCACTCCTTTATCTTAGGCATGCTTACCTGTCCAACTTCCATCTTGCCTGCTGTGATTTCAGCAGTTTTTCCTCATGTTACATCTTCAGAAAAGACAGAGAACAGCTGGCCTCCTCTCTGCATATAATTACTCCTCTGAGATTTGAATACTGCTGTTCATTTCCTTACCTTTAGTGAAAGAATTTTTTTGCTGGACGTTTTGGAGAGCCCTCCGGATGCAGCTTTTAATAAAATATCTGTAAGCTGGCGTCAAGCCACTAGATAGGAGATGACCTGTCTTGGAACCAAAGCATCAGCAGGACCATAAAATTCGAAGGCAGAACTCATCTGGAAGGGTGCAGGCTGGTGGGACAGCCATGGTTCTTTTTTTTAACTAGGTAGTGTTTTATTCCAATCAATACAGTTAGGACTGTTAGTCGATGGCAAGGTATTGGCACTATTTGTTTACTCTCAAATAATTAACTCTAAAGGGAAATAGATGTAGATATGAAGAAATTACAGTGAGGAGAGCAAATGAAGATGGAGGCTTCATAATTTGTATTCGTGTTCTTGTAACTTCCAAATTCAATCATCTCACATGATTTATTGAGTGCATACTATGTCCCAGGCACTGTCCTAGGCATCAAGGCTACAGTAATGACAAGTAAGTCATCATTATTATTATCTCCTTAAAGTGAATATGAAGTTCCCCCAAACAAATCTTCTTAGTCACAATCCCTGCTCCTTAAGAACTTTAGACCAAGATAGAAACACTCATGTAAATTCATTCAAAGAAAATAGAAAAAGTACAACAAACAAACCCCCCCCCCAAAAAAAATGATAGGCAGCCCAGTCTTTGAAGAAGCTAGGAATGGAATAATATCCTCTTACAACTGGAGAGTGCCAGAGGGAACAAGGGAAAAGGCCCTGAGTTCTTGGTGTATTCAAGGAAAAGCCAGGAGGACAATGGACCAGGAATACTGTCAGAGATGGGATTGGTAGGAGATAGGATGGGAGAGAGCCAGAGGCTGGGCTGTGGAGGGCCTTGCAGACCAAAGTCCAAACTGTTGGAAGCCACACATGAGAATAGGAGTCTCTGAGAGGGCAAGGATTTGGGGGAGAGAGCACGGACACTGACGTCAGGTTGATTTGTGTTTCAATACAAGATGTGCCACTTACTGTGAATTGGGAACGTTCAATAATCTCTTTGAATTTTGACTTCTTCATAGGAAAATGGGGAACTATAAACTCAAGAGAATATTTTTGACCATTAAAAAGGTAAAGGTGAGAATTGAATGGTCGTGAGCAGTGACCCTAAATAAATGCAGCTGTTACTGTTTTCTGCTGTTAGGTAGTATTTAGATATACTGTGACATTATTGTTTCCAGTTTCTAGTTGTAGGAACTGTATAGATAAAGATTAGTGGCAAATCATCACTAATAAGTATGGTCATGTGTCACATAATGATGTTTTGGTCAAGGACAGACTGCATATAAGATGGTGGTCTTACAAGATTATAATACTGTATTTTTACTGTTTAGATATACAAATTGTTACCATTGTGTTATAGCTGTCTACAGTGTTTGCTATAGTACCATGTTGTACAGGTTTGTAGCCTCAGAGCAATAGACTATACCATATAGCCTAGGTGTGTCCTAAGCTATACCATCTAGGTTTGTGTCAGCACACTCTATGATGTTCACACAATGACAAAATCACCTAACAACACACTTCTCAGAACGTTTATCCATCATTAAACAATGCATGGCTGTAGCTGAATTAGGATTCAAAACAAAATTTGTCTGACTCCTAAACCTTCCCTTTTCTCTCTGCCTTACTTGATAATACTAAGACTGAAGTTCTTAGGAGCCAGTAGACCTCAATCTTGAAAGCAGTTTGGAGGTGGACCAGTCAGAACAGAAACAAAAATCTACAACTTGAGTCCTCCAGCTTGTATTTGGCTTACACAGTGGTCAAGTTTCCTGGGCCAGTGTCAGGGGAAGTAATGTCAGAGTGTCTCCCCCTTCAAGATACTCAATGAGAGGACACAGGGACATATGACCTGATTGCTTTAGACATCCAAATGCCCACAGCAGGAGACCAGACAATCTGGCATCTTGGCCTCGGCATACTTTTCCGTAGTTATGAGATAATGACCATGTTGCTCCTTGCACTAGAAAGATCGGATGTGATTTATTTGCTAGTGATTGCTCAAAATCCACGAACCTTCAACTCTCATCTTTTCAGCCTCAGAAAAATTCCCAGCTGCTTGTGTGTCTGTGTCTCATTTCCCTACAGGTACAATATGGGAAAGGAGGACTACAAGGTTAACTTTAGAATAGCCACTGGGGAACTACCAGATATAGGAAGGGAAAGCAGTAATACAAGGGTTTTGTGAAAACAATTTTGGTGTTCTGGCCGGGCTCCTTCTAGGACACCTCATACCCAGAGGGAACAATCAAGTAGTGTCCCATGGGAGAGGGTTTTGGGAGGATTACATACCAGTGACTCTCTGTTACCCGGAAACTCATGAGACTGGCTTCTGTGACATAAAAAGCATGATGTCTGCCCAAAGTTAAGAGTTTCTGTGATCTGTTTGGGGTTTGGAGATGCTACAAGAGGTTTTTATAGTAGGCTGGTGGTTAAATTTGGAGAGACTCTGAGCAGCTCAGCAGCCAGGATCCCAGGGTTCCTATAAACAGCAGAGTTGTTGTGATGTCCAGTTGAAACCATGCACGCAAAGAGCTTAGCAAAGGGCCAGCCATATAAAAGTGTTCAATAAGTGGAAAGAGGTGGGGGATGTGTAAATTTTTCAGAAGGCGGGGCATTAATTTGAGCTTGTAGTGACCTGAGGCTGTTGTATTCCTATATTAGTCCGTTTTCATGCTGCTGATAAAGACATACCCAAGACTGGGTAATTTATAAAGAAAAAGAGGTTTATTGAGCTCACAGTTCCATGTGAGGCTGGGGAGGCCTCACAATCATGGCAGAGGGCAAAAGGCATGTCTTACACGGCAGCAGGCAAAGAGAATGAGAGCTTGTGCAGGGAAACTCCCCCTTATGAAACCATCAGATCTCCTGAGACTTATTCACTGTCATGAGAACAGCACAGGAAAGACCTGCCCCCATGATTCAATTACCTTCCACCAGGTCCCTCCCATGACATGTGAAAACTGTGGGAGCTACAATTCAAGATGAGATTTGGGTGGGGACACAGCCAAACCATATCAATTTCTGTCTGTCCTATTCACATCTTTTAGAAAAGTTTAATGAGCCCAGTTTACTGATTAGGTTACGTGGAAATGGCTAAGGTCCTTTTGGGGTAGACTGGATCTGTTCAAGGGAAGTAAAGAAAGAGTGGAAGGTGGTGTTAATAATAACAATGTGATTTCATAATGCCATTCTTCAATGTGTAATTGATTGAACACCTAGAGTGTATTAGGTACATTATAAATGATCACATATAATCCCCAACATTTCATAGTCTGCTCACACTGAATAAATGAGGAAACCCAATCTCAAATAGGCTATGCAACCTGTCCATGAGAGAGGAAGACCTGGAACTCTGATCCTAGCCTGTCTGATTCAGAAGCCCAGGTGAGGCTAGTACAGCAAGGGAGAAGGCTATGAAGGGGGTGGGGAGCAGGAGGCACGGCAGGCACTTTGGTCCTTGCTATAAGCTTTGGCATGCAAAGAGCTTTTGCAAAGCAGCACTAGAAATCACCCAAAGGAAGCCATTTGTAAGGTCTTGTGTGGACCAGGGCTATTGGTGTATCACCTTACTCCTTTTCCAGTCAACAATTCTTAAGTCACTTTGTTCGTGTCTCTCATTCAGATTGGGCTACTATGAAGAGGACAGAGAGGGCAGGAAAGCATAAAATGACTGGATGGAAAATTAATAGTTTAGGCTTTTTTCAAAGAGAAGATAGAGGAGATTAACTGTTTTAAATAACCTAACACATTTAAAAAAATATGCTTAGGGGCTTGTTTATTTTAACCACAGCATGTTTCACAGGGCTCTCACAGCTGATGTAGTAGCAGGGAATAACTTAGCAGCAGCCCTAGAACAAAGTTATGCAGTGTGGTGGGGGAGTTTCTCTATTTCCTTGTTTTCAATTCCTGAAGAATCAAACCTTCTGTGTAGGCTGCCTGATATAGTCCATGGCCTTGTTAATGTCTCCTTAATTAACAAAGGGATTTTTATTTATCCAGTGCAAAGCTTTTCTTATCTCCTTTCCCTATCCCCCAAACCAGCCATGCAAGTCAGCACGTACTGAGACCTCAAAGAAATCCAACAGTGGACTTAAAAGAATCCATGCAGCCAGCTGAAGAGGAGTTTAATAAGCTTGGCCTCTCTTTTTCTTCTTCTTGTATTCAGCTTTTACAAGACTCTCAATGTGTTGGCTGCAGGAAAATTCTGGGGCTCTGAGAGGTCCAGGAGATGGAGGGCAGTCGGGGAGCTGGACATGGTAAGGGGTGTATTGCGAAGGTAACTAGAAGTGTGGCTTGAACCACAGCCAGGGATTAGACAATTCAGAATTGCGACAGTCTCATGCTCATGGAAAAAACTTGGCAAAGTATAGCCAGAAATGTAGGCCTAGGTTTTCAGCCCCTAGGACTTCAAACTGTCTATGTTTCCTTCCCCTAAAAGCCTCAGGCTAGCTTTGGTGTGTTTTTCAGAGAGTCACAGGCTGGTCAGGTGGAAGTGGACTTTGACCTGTAGGCTATCTGCAGGCTGAGTCAGAAGCCCAGGTGTGGATGGTAGAGCAAGGGAGAAGGGTATGAAGGGGGTGGGTGGGAGTGGAGCCTGGCAGGTGCTTTGGTTCTTGCTATAAACTTCAGTATGCAAGGAGCTTTAGCAAAGCAGCACTAGAAATTACCCAAAGGGAGCCATTTTTAAAGTCTTGTGGGGACCAGGGCTATGGCTCTCTGAATAGTGATGAAGACCTTTTAGGTTGTCAACCTCTTGGGAGTAGCCCTACTCCTGGCAGACAGCACTGAAGCTGGCAGGAGAATCTATGTTGTAATTGGTGGCCTCCATGTATTCCAGAGAGGGAGGAGGGCCCACATTCTCCAGAGAGTGAGATGAGGGAGGTGCCAGGTTTTCTGTGATCTTTGACTCTCAGCTGAATTACTGGGGAAAGAACCAGCTATAAAGACCATAAAATTGCTTTGGTAATCCCCTCAGAGCCATCTATTAGAAAAAAAAGGGATAAAAGATGATAGCAAAGTAAGAAATGATTCCCAGGGATTCCTGGGCCCCTGTGTTTGAGAATCTTTTCTACAAGTCTCCCTTACCACCCCTGGTTAAGTCATTAAAACATAGAGGGAGGAAATCTAGAGCTTCCTGGCTATCAGCATGGCGAGACATCAGACTGCCCATCTGTTGAGTCCTCAGCAGTGGTAGAGACATTTAGTGCTCACTTATTATTCAGGTGCTCCCTTTGCAGTTGGATTGGACCCATTTGATGAGTTCTGGCTGATAGCTGTCATCAGCAATGATCTGTGCCATACTGGGGCCAAAGCCGTAAAGAGGCATTGTGCTACCTCGATCTTTCTTTACCTTGCTGGGGCAACCATGAAGGGCATATGCTGAGAAGAAGAGAAAACTTGATCCTTGAGTCCTTGGTTAGAAAAGAACCCTTACCAAGTTACAGAGATTGGGAGTTTGCCTGTGCCAAGCACTAACAATAATTATCATGATTAAAAGGATGGTATCAGTGTTGTGCTGGTTTTTTTGTTTGTTTTTGTTTTTGTTTTTTGTCCTAGGGACAGTTTTCCAGCATGCAAGTGTTTCTCCAGAATCAGCTGATGGAGGCCTGGTTCCATCTAGTCTTGTAAAGCCTCCACAATTTTTTGCAAGGTTCTTTTGTGGAAGCTCTGAGTATTTTCCAATCCCAAAAGAATATCTCTGGATTGTTAAGATCTCTGCAACTCAACAATTGGAAAGCACTTCCTATATGTCCAGATAGCTCTTACTGATGCCAATCTACCAATCTTCTGGCTGCCCTAGCCACAAACCATAGATATGATTGCATTGATTCATTCAACAAGGATGTGTTTGGTACCTGCAAAGGTTCAGACCATCTTCTGGCATTTGGCCTGCTTCATGGCCCTGCCCTTGTTCTTGCAAAATGGTGATTATCTGACATGATAGAAGGCACCATACCCAGGAGCTGAGCAAGAAGCTGACACATATCAATTATCTCCTCCCAATTTCCCAAGAACTCATTAGATAAGAATTCTTTGTCTTTTCTTACAGATAAGGAGACTGACTTCCAGAGAGTCTCCTGGTCACAAAGCCAGGAACTACATAGCCTTCTCAGCTCCTGATTCCGCGGCTTCTGTACTCTTTTCAGGAAACATGGATATTCCAAGATTGCTTCCTAGATTAGTCATGATGAGGTTCTGAGAATATGGATATTCTTTCTGTGGTCAACTTTGCTCAGTAATCACAGACCTTTCCCACTGGTCACAGGTCTGCTGATTAAGAACTATAGGACAAGAGAAGATGTTTCTCAAGAATCACAAAGTAATGTGCTACTCATAGATTCTGTCGTAGATTTGGAGGAAATCTGGCCCAGTCCGTTGACTTCTTGTGGAATCATAGCACACCTTGTTCTGACCACTTTTACCCATTAAATGGATTTGTTGAGGAGGAGATCAATCCTATGATCTCTTTGGATGTCTATTTTCCATAGTCTTTCTTGTGTTGGCTGGCAGGTAGATTTTGTTTAACTTAACTTCTCTTAAGTTAACTTTTTGGAACTGCCAAAAAGTTAACAAGAGAAGTTAAGCAGAAACCCAGTGCCAGTGGAATCCAGAAGGCTCTGTCCACACTGCAAGACCTCTTCCTAGGTAGAAATAAGGGGGCTGGGTGTGCTGGCTCACGCCTGTAATCTCAGCACTTTGGGAGGCTGAGGCGGGCAGATCACAAGGTCAGGAGATCACACCATCCTGGCTAACACGGTGAAACCCCGTCTCTACTAAAAAAAAAAAAAAATACAAAAAATTAGCCAGGCATGGTGGCAGGCACCTGTAGTCCCAGCTACTTGGGAGGCTGAGGCAGGAGAATGGCATGAACCCAGGAGGCGGAGTTTGCAGGGAGCCGAGATCACACCACTGCACTCCAGCCTGGGTGACAGAGCAAGACTCCGTCTCAAAAAAAAAAAGAAAGAAAAGAAGGGGAAGAGCATGTCCAAAGCCAGGAAAAGAATGAAGCCAGACTGTTTATCCCTATACTTTCTTTCTGTCTCACTCTACTCCTCTTTCATCTAACCCTGAAATCGTGTCCATCTTGAGAGATCAGAAATGGCAAAGTGGCAGGTCTCCATTCTAAGAGCATTTTCTTTGATTTGGGCTTTAGTAAAGACGGAGAGTTACCATAAATTAATCCATCAAAGGGGTGCTATAAAATAGGTCTGTGGCCTGGTGTGAAGTTTTAGTAATAATGATTACTGGATGGGAGATGGGGCGAAAGGTGGGAATTAAATGAAATTGTCCAAAGTCAAAAGGAATATTCCACAAGCCAAAATGCAAGAGAGAGAAATGGACTCAAGATGCAGGCTAACGAGTCATCTTGTTGCAGAGCCAAAGAAATCGCCAACTCAGTAAAATATTGCCTTTGATGCATTTGCTCCAGGGACTTTCTCTTTAATGGAGGGTAATTAATTATCATCATCTACTCTTACTTAGTAATAATCTTTTATAGGCACTTGGGCATTCCAGATGCATGCTGTTACCTAATATTTAGGCTGGAGGGAAGTGCTTTTTGGGTGGATGAAAATTGCATCCCTGGAGAGCTTCTGACTTCGGGCACATTCTCCTCAAGATTCCGTGACTCATCAGCTGTATGGAGCTTTGGAAGCTAGGTGTCTCGCAGGGCCTGTGGAATCCTGAACGCACCATGCAGGATTGTCTAAGGGAGTGAGAACCAGTGGACACCACCCAGTTCTTTCTCAGGAGACAGAATACTGTGAGAATTCTGTCTCTATCTAGTCTTGTAAAGCCTCCACAATTTTTTGCAAGGTTCTTTTGTGGAAGCCGTGAGTATTAACCGATCACAAAAGAATATCTCTGGATTGCTGAGATCTCTGCAACCTGAGACTTATATGCAACTGGCATATTATGCAACCAGCATATTATGGATTATTCTTCAATATTGAAGAATAATCCATAATATGCTGGTCCCCCTTCTGTCTCTGTCCTTCCTGACCAGCATTGGGAAAAGCATTTCACTTCCTAGGTTGCAACTCTCCAACCTGAGTTGGGCATAGAAGGTACTTTTGCTCTTGACTTCACCCAGAGCGTCTTCAGTTCATGAAGATGACTAAGCTCATCCAACTGAAAGGCACAGAGCTCTTTAAGAACAGGTGCAAAATATCAGCTATGAAGGTTGACTTCACAATGATTACATGCTTTGAATCAGAGTTGTGGCAACTTGCCATTTAATGTTTCAGAACCTCTGCCCGCACCTTGTTCTCTGGCCAATTTTTGACAGAGAGGTTGTTTTCTCTCTTGAAGATGCACAGTGAGAAGGGGAGGAGAGGGAACTAACACTTAGAGAATGTTGAGTTGGTCAAGTACTTTGCCAGGGTATTTCATCTGTGTTATTTAATCCTTACTACAACTCTGAGGTTGTGCAATTCATTTTACAGATGGAGAAAATGAAGCTCCAAAAAATTAACTTAAGAGAAATGAAGCAAAACCCAATGACAGCAGAATCCAGAGGATTCTGTCCATACTGCAAGGCCTCTTCTTAGGTAGAAAAACAAGGGAAGAGCATGTCCAAAGCCAGGAAAAGAATGAAGCCAGACTGTTTATCTCTGTACTTTCTTTCTGTCTCACTCTACTCCTCTTTCATTCTAACCCTGAAATTGTGTCTATCTTGAGAGATCAGAAATGGCAAAATGGCAGGTCTGAACTTCTCAATCCCAGCCTGCATTCTTGACTGCAATATCACCTTTCTCTCACCTCCAACCCTCCAACTGCTGTTAGAAGAGACACGTGCTCTCCTCCCTACTCCAGGGCTGGAACACATTCCTCCAACCTCCCTGCTGCTGCCCCACCCAGAGCCTCTCCCTGGCTGCTAGAGTTGTCAAGCCCCTGATGACAGGGAAATGGGAGAAAGAATGTGGGGTGCCAGGTCCTGTCAGGTACCTGATGCCCATCTGGGAAGATACATGGAGTGCCCGGCCCTGTTTGAATTTTCTGGACCACTGAGAAGACAGAATTCCAAAGATAAAATTCCTTCCCTCTCTCCACCATTGGCTCTCCTTTCTGACGGAGCCTGCTGACGTCAGTCTTTGGAAGAGAGGAAGGAGACTTCAGGATGGCAGGGCTGTGGATGCTACTTCTGTGTTCTCTGCAGGACACCCCAGCAGCCACACTTGTGGTGCTCAGTTCTAGAAAACACCTCTTACTCTTTGTCTGTCTCTCTCTTTATCCAACATTCTTGACATTTTCTAGCCTGGAATGTGACAAGAGAAACAGTAACTAAAGAGCCAGTATTGAACAAAAAGAGGATGCTTTAATTCTAAGAAGTTGATTATCTCTATTCCAGCTTCTGTGAGGACTGAACTGGAATGAGAAATGTGAGATATGTGTGTGTGTGTGTGTAAAAGGGAGTGAGGGAAGAAAAGGTGGGAGTGGAGAGATAGAGAGAGATCACTGAAGTTAGACCCCAAGAAGAACTTCCATCCTGGGAGGTATGACATGCTAGGATTAGTGATGGAGGGTCATTTCTAATAGAGGTCTTAGTTTGGGAGAGAACTAGAAGATCATAAGATCACAAGAAGACAATGCAAGATCACAGAAGTCAGTTTCTAGACCAGGTGGCCCATTGCAAAGTCAAATAAGGTACAGGACCACAGCCAGGACTCCAGACCTCAAAGGCATCATCTGAAGCATAGTACGTTCTAGACTTGGCATTTCTTCCTTTTTCATTACAATATTGTCAATGTCATCTAAATAGATGACATGTCACAACTCCCAGACCATGGAGGCAAATTAATATACTACATGGCTACTTCCTGAGCAGAGCTACTGGCTAAAATACTTTTCTAGCCCCCTAAATTTACATCATTTCTAATCTCCAAAATCCAGACCACTTAGCCATTATTTCATCAAAACACGTTTTTATAAACACTCTGTGTTCATGGCCATGCATTGAGAACTGCAAAGCCAATGGCACATACAGGTACTGTTTTTCATTGTGATCCACTCCCTGAAGGGAGCATTCTCCCATTTAATCATCACCACAAGAATCCCATTTTGCAGAAGCAGCTAGAGAGGTTAAGCAACCCACCCAAGTGCAGAGAATCACTGAGAAGCAGAGCTGGAGTGCAAATCTGAGCATACCAGCTCTAAGAAACTTGCTTTTAACCTGACGGTTGGAGAGAGACCTTTCTCTTGAGAACCCACCCACTTCACAGCACAATATACCTCTCTGATATCCTGTCTTCTTATTTATTGCTGCAAAATCACCCCAAAACATAGTGGCGTAGAATGCCAACCATTTTTATCATGACCTTCAAATTCTGAGGGTTAGAAATTCAGAATGGGCTCAGTGGAGTCATTCTCTGCTCCACAGTGTGCTGGTCCTCAGCTTGGATGACTCAAAGGATGGGATGTTGGAATTGTTGGAGATGGAGGATCCACTTCCAAGATGACTTCTTTTTTTTTTTTTTGGAAGAATTTAATCAGAAAATTGGGCTGTGTCTTTTATAATTTCTATGTTAACATTTGTGAAAAAAATCTTTTTTTTTAAATTTTACTTTAAGTTCTGGGATACGTGTGCAGAATGTGCAGGTTTGTTACATAGGTATACATGTGCCATGGTGGTTTGCTGCAGCCATCAACCTGTCATCTAGGTTTTAAACCCTGCATGCATTAGGTATTTGTCCTAATGCTCTCCCTCCCCCTGTCCCCAACCCCTGACAGGCCCTGGTATGTGTTGTTCCCCTCCCTGTGTCCATGTGTTCTCATTGTTCAGCTCCCACTTATGAGTGAGAACATGCAGTGATTTCTTTTTTTTTTTTTTGGAGACCGAGTCTCAGTCCCCCAGGCTGGAGTGCAGTGGCTCGATCTCTGCTCACTGCAAGCTCCACCTCCTGGGTTCATCCCATTCTCCTGCCTCAGCCTCCTGAGTAGCTGGGACTATAGGCACCCGCCACCACGCCCAGCTAATTTTTTTTGTATTTTTTTTTTTTTTGGTAGAGACGGGGTTTTACCGTGTTAGTCAGGATGGTCTTGATCTCCTAACATTGTGATCCGCCCTCCTCGGCCTCCCAAAGTGCTGGGATTATAGGCGTGAGCCACCGCGCCTGGCTGATTTCTTTACTCATATATCTGGTGCCATGGTTAGGATGGTGTCATCTGGAGCATGTACTTGCAGCCTCTTTGGCATCATGGTCATGGCATACTGGGAATTCTTAGATGGATACCTGCCGCTCCAGGAGTGAGTGTCCCAGTGAACAAGGTGGAACTGCGAAGCTCTTAAGAACCTAGCTTTAGTCATCGCCTAGCCTCATTCTGCTATGCACTATTGAACAAAATATTATAAGCCTGCTCCTATTTAAGGGGCGGGGAGGTGGACCCTACCTCTCAATAGAGGACTGTCAAAGAATTTGTGGGAATGTTTTAAAACCATTATATGAGTTAAAATTCTGTGTCAGTAGCAAGTGGATTGAGAATTTCAGATCCTGATATATGCTAAGGGCATATTGTTTCTTTCTTCTTTTTAAATTAACTAAATTGAAGGCATTGAGATGGAGATAGTTTGGGTTTTCATTTGGCTGAAGGCATCCTCTTCATGGTGATGCAGTGGGGAGAGTGTGTAGCAGCCCAGGACAGAAGAGCAGCTGGACGCAACCCACCAAAGGGATTCAGACTGAAGTCTCCCTTGCCCTCACTGTGGCAGAGAGAACTTTGTAATTAACACTCTCGGCTACAGTCCTGGCCTGTCAGTGGACCCTGTCCCCCTTAGCCTGGCAGCTCTCTATTGTTGCTTCTCAGCTTGGACGTGAGGTGGAAGGCACCAAAGCCAGCTTCCCTCCCTTCCCAGGCCTCTTAGACTTGCTGGACACCAGCATCATCCCTCCTCTTTGGGGAAGCACTGCTACTCTCTTATCTGCTTCTGCAGGGAGGGAGCCATCAGCACCCTCCCTGTTCCATTGCCAGGTGCCACCAAGGCCCCTCTGGCTTGGTGCCTCCTCACAGGCGGAGTAGCAGAGGCCTGAGTCCCAACTTCTGGCCCCAGCTTCACCCCTAACCCTGGATGTGACTTTAGCTGAGTTGGTTCATCTCTTTGGATTTTAGTTTCTCATCTGCAAAATTAAGGTGGAGTGGTTAAGTCAGTGCTTTAATATGCACACAAATCTTCCATGGATCTGGCCAAAGTGCAGGTTGTGATTCCATGGGTCTGGGGTGGGGCCAGAGATTCTGCATTTCTAATAAGCTCCCAGGTGATGCTTCTGCTGTTGCCCTGTAGTAGCAAGAATTCAGTGCTGGTCTATGGAACTTTCTGCAGTGACAGAAATGTCCTATACTCTCCAATGTGGTACCCACTAGCCACAGTGGCTATTGAGCATTTGAAATGCAACTGTTGAATCAACAGGAACTGACTCTTACATTTTGTTTAATTTTAATTCATTAAAATTTTAGTCTGTGGCAGGTGGCTGACATGTAGGACAGCATGGGATAGAAAATCTCTAAGATTTGCCACTGACCAGCCCTGTGAATTTGAACACGGCATTTAACTTCTCAGAACTTTAGCTTTCCTACTGATGAAAAAAAATAACTCTTTCTGTCTAACAGAGTTTTTGATGGGTGTGGGGTGTGGTGATAAGTTATAAAATAATTTGTAGACTGTATAGACATGTGTTATATAGTAATGATATTATTACTAATATTATATATTAATTAATATACATTATATAATACTGCCTCTATATATTGAAAAGAAAATTGGAGTCAGACAAATTGGGTTCCAACTGCATTTCCAGCAGTTTCTAGCTCTGTTTTTGGTTTTCTCTGGGCCTGATTTCTCATCTCTAAATTGTATGACATGAACACTTTCACAAGACCCTTGAGAGAATAAAATGGGTTAAATGTTAAGTAGCAACCAGTACAGTGCCTAAGAGGGGTGTCAATTAATGTTAAGATGGCACAGTGGAGCCATCGTCAGTGGTTGGGGTTTAAATCCTGGATCTAGCACTTACTAGCTGTGTGTCTTTGGAGTCGTCATTTAATCTCTCTTTGCTTCAGTTTTATTAGCTTCAAAAGAAAGACTATAATACTGTAGAAAGTTAAATTATTCATTAATTTTGCCTCAACAAATGTTATTTGAGCTCTCTCTTTACATATTTTGTGGTAGGTACTTAACATACAATGGCAAGTAAAAGTTGTCCATGGTCTTATGATTTGTATAATCTGCTATGTGCTAAATCGAACATTACATGAAGCAGAGTATCTGTGATACTGCAGGATCCTGTAATTGGAAGGCCAGAGAAAGCCACCTTTGGGAAAAGACATTGCACAGGAATCAACTGTCATTTGCCAGCTGGACATTTGCTATGGTTTGAATATTCATTTCCTCCAAAACTCATGTTGAAACATAATCCCCAGTGTGGCAGTATTGAGAGGTGGAGCTTTTAAGAAGTGATTGGGTCATGAGGGCTCTGTTCCTAAGAATAGATTAACCCATTCATGGGTTAATGGATTAGAGGTTTATCATGAGAATGGGACTGGTGGCTTTATAAGCAGGACAGAGATCTGAGCTCAGCCCCCCCTCACCACCTGATGCCCTGTGCCACCCTGGGACTCTGTATAGAGTCTCCACCATCATGAAGGCTCTCACCAAATGTGAACCCTTGACTTTGTACTTTTCAGCCTTCATAACTGTAAGAAATACATTCCTTTTCTTTATGTATAACCCGGTTTTAGGTATTCTGTTATAAGCAACATAAAACAGACTAAAACAATGTTGGAAAGTAACAGACATAGAAGAGTCTAGACTGGGGGTTATACATTTGTAACTTGTCTACTCATAGAGTTGTTCAAGAGTACAGGAGATAACGTTTGCAAAGGGTGAGGCACAGCACACCTCTGAGGGGATCCACATTTCTGAGGGGCTCAGCATATGGCTGCCTCCTTCTGTCCCCTTTCCTTGTGGAGTGGTGAACCAAAACCTCATGGCCTGCAGAGGCAAGTCAGCCTCTATACCTGAGCCTCCAATCGCTGTTGCCACTCAGGGCTTCCTGAGTTCCCAACTGAACCAATTCATCAGCTAATCTGGATATGCCAGATTAAACACCATAAAAAATTTACCAGTTAGTGGATATTTTACTTAGTCCCCAGATGAGCAGAAAGCCAATTCATTCAACCTAGAAGTGAAATGAGATCTTAACTGACTCTCACCAGGAGATCCAATGGCATGACCTTGTAGTTACTCATCTGTATGGAGGTCTGTTGAGCTTTCCAGCATTTGTAATCTGCATTGATCATTTGTGCCCACACACGCACACATGGATGCACACATGCACACACACCAAAAGGATAGATTCCATTGATAAAGCTTAGTAGTTTTGGTTAATTGAAGCATTTGATTTTCTTCACAAGGAAGGGGCTTGGAGTCAGGAACTTGTGCCTCTGTATCTCCACACAGCCACTGAGAATATGGTTCACATATGGTGACAAACTGAAGAGCCACTGGTTACCTCGTTGACTCAGTCTTCTTGCCTCTGCCCCTAGGGCAGACTGCAGCCTCTAAGAAGGATGTTACAGGAAAAACAACAGCTTACCCAGCTCCCCTCAAACCCTCCTTCTAGAATTTACTCCGTTTTTCCAGATTTCAATACTCTTGGGACTGAGTCAATTCCCTGAAAAGCAAGTATTAGAAAGCAAATTTGCCAAATGATCAATTCACCTATTTACTAATGTGCAAGTTGACCAAATTGAATCCTTTATAAGATTTGACTAGAGTGCTTAGTCATTTTGCCAGGAATCTTTTAACGAATTTAACAGGAATGTCTTATTTTTGTTTCTAATAATGTGACACAAAGAAACATATTTTATCATTATTAACAACATTTCAACATTTCACATGGTAATTTTTCATATTATAACAATATGTATGAGGTACTGTTTTGGCTGATGGCTATTTCTGATTTTCTTTGTAGGTTTTGAAATACTGATTTTAATATAATGTAATTTAAAACTGATTTACTTAGCTTTCAAATTTAAATGTAAACTTTTGATTTTCTGTATATTAAATAATTACTTTAAATTTAGATTTAATTTAAAATTCTAATATGCTTCCAATGATTTTGGATTTAAATATAAAATTATATTTAAATGTTGAATTGCCAGAAATAAATAATTAAGGAAGATAACCTGTATAAGGAGTTGATGTACACTACTAAAAAGGGCTTAATGGTTTAAAAAATGGGCAATAACATTTAAATACAATAAAAAACAGAAGTAGCTTAAAAAAAACTCTATTACCTGCAAAATATACCTGCAGAAATGTGTTGATACATAGCATTTATATGTAGTGATTGGAATCTGCAGACTTTATTGATATTATCAGAAATAAGTCATAGTTTGCAACAAAGGTGAAATTATTCCCTTTTGGTAAATCAGCTAAGCAACTACAGATGCTTTTAAAAAACTCAGTTTTGTGTTTTTCTGCTATTTTTTTCTTTGCATTTCTAGCATTCTGCTGTCAATTTCTCATATAGTCAATCTACCTTGGTTTATTATTTCTAGTCATTGATAGCCACATTTAAAAATGTGATATGGGGCCGGGCACTGTGGCTCATGCCTTTAATCCCAGCACTTTGGGAGGCTGTGGTGGGTGGATCACGAGGTCAGGAGATCGAGACCATCCTGGCCAACATGGTGAAACCCAGTCTCTACTAAAAATACAAAAATTAGCTGAGTGTGGTGGTGTGTGCCTGTAATCCCAACTACTTGGGAGGCTGAGGCATGAGAATTGCTTGAACCCAGGTGGCAGAGGTTGCAGTGAGCTGAGATCATGCCACTGCACTCCAGCTTGGTGACACAGTGAGACTCTGTCTCAAAAAAAAAAAAAAAAAAAAAAAAAATGATACGATCTGCTGTTTCATTGATTCTTCTTGACTATATGGACCAGACTATGTGGAAACTTTCTGGCCATCCTCCTTTCTTTTGGATCCTTTCTATAAACTGAAGAAAGTAAATTTCTGCAGAGTAAATTTTCAATAAACTTTGAAACCAAAATAAATTAACTTTAAAAGCACTCAAATAAAGCAGAATTGTAAATAACATTAATTTTAAATATAAGTTAAAATTTAATTCTAGACTCAAGATATAAATCAGAATTAGCTAGAAGAAAACTTCTGGTAAAAAATTAGAATGCTCCAAAAATATTTTCATTAAATGCAGAACATCAAGTGGATAAATATTTTCATTAAACATTATGACATATGAATTTGGTAATGTGAGTGTACTGGTCATTTGGCAAATTGATCTTTCTAAGAACTGACTCCCTGGGCATTAGCTTTCAGTAAATTGACTTTTCAGGGAATTAGCTTTTGTACCAATTGGGCATTCATTGAAATGATTTTCACCGAATTGGCAGATTCCATCCATTTCATCCTCTCCTTTTGAGTTCTCTGGAATCTCCTATATTCCCACCAAGTCCTTGTGAATCTTTAGCTAACTTGGCTTCCCCAGGGGTGCAGATTTATATTGAGAACATTTAATGGCCAAGTCTTTAGGAAATAGAGGAAAAATTTATGTCATTTCTTTGAGGCCAAAGGCTTTTGGGGACTTGTTTGCTTTTTGGGCTTCTTTTATAGCTTTTTGGGTCTTCTTTGGCTAGAGACTAAGTGTTTTCAAAGGGTCCCAGTGAGATAGTTTTGACATCCTTGTCCTCTCCCTGGCTCTACTTTGAGAAACACTGGATGGCTAAATGGAATCCCATCTATGCAGAGGAAAAATTAAGGCCCCTAATTTAGTTCTGGAGTTTGAAGAGATCTTAAGATCATTTAATGCATGGTTTCTCAACCTCAGTACTGTTGACATTTTGGGCCAGTTGGACTTTATATTGTGAGGGGCTGTCTTGTGCATTGTGAGGGTGTTTAGCTGCACCCCTGGCTCTACCCACTAGATACAGCATCACTCCCCAATTCATAACAATCAAACATGTCTCCAGATATTGCCATATGTCCCTGGGACACAAAACCATCCCTGGTTGAGAATCACTGACCCACTCTGCCATCCAATCTAGAATTTTCCTTTAGCTTGTACACCATATGTGCTCTGACTGCTGCAGGGGCCTGACAACGCACCTCCTCCTTTCCAGCCTATTTCCTGATATATTCTAATCCCCATTTCATAGATGTTTCAGGAGAACAAAATAGCCATGTGTATAAAATGTCTGGCCTTTTGTTGTGCTTGATAACTGTATTCATTGTATTGATCCCAAATCCCCCATCTTTAACTTCTCCTCCTTTGTCTAACACCCGAGTGCCATGCAGACTGTGTGCTCTTTGGATCTCCTGACAGCTTTGAATTCAGCCACTGAAGGCTGCTATCCCATCCTCATTTCTTCTCAGCAGACCAGGCTCCATAAACCTCGATTACTTTTCAGTTCAGAGACAGCACTTTTCAATTTAAGAGGAGATTGATTGCTGAGTTAGTGTGGAGCTGGGAAGAAATGAGATTTTAAGGTTAACACCTTGATGGGGGAGAGGGAACTCCTAAAAAGGCCTTGCTAGGAAGAACTGCTCCTTTAGAGGTTGCAACAATCACTGCAGAAAGGCTGGATGCTAAAAAGAAACCAAACTCCAAGAACATACGTTTCTGCAATGACACCCTAGTCTGGCACCCCATGAGGGCCAGGCTAGGAGACTGAGGCCACACTGCCCTTGACATCTCGCTCCCATCGGTTGCCCATTTGGAAATAGTTCCTGACACTTTCCAGGAAGTATAAATGAGTCATGAGCCCTCGAACACAGAGATTTGAGAAGCCACCCGAACCCTCAGAACAGCCAGCATTTGCTGAGCCGTTTTAAAAAAGCACTGGGTCTTACATTTAAGTATTTATCCCATTTTTCAGTTGATTTTTGTATGTGGTAAGAGATAGGGGTCTTGTTTCATTCTTCTACATGTAGATATTCAGTTTTATTAGAATAGAAGAGATGATTCTTTCCCCAGTGTTTGTTCTTGGTGCCTTTGTCAAAAATCAGTTGGCTGTAAATGCCTGGATATATTTCTGGGTTCTGTATTCTATTCCATTGGTCTATGTGTCTGTTTTTATGCCAGTACCATGCTGGTTTGGTTTCTATAGTTTTTTAGTAGATATTGAAGTCAAGTGGTGTGATGCCTCCAGCTTTATTCTTTTTGCTTAAGGTTACATTGGCTATTCAGGGTCTTTTGTGGTTCCACACTAATCTTAGGATTTTTTTTCTATTTCTATGAAGAAATCATTGGTATTTTGATAGGGAGTGAATTGAATCTGTAGCTCTCTTTGAGTAGTACAGACATTTTAACCCTATTAATTTTTCCAATGCATGAACACAGGATATCTTTCTATTTATTTGTGTCCTTTTTTTCTTTTTTTTTTGGAGATGGAGTCTCGCTCTGTCACCCAGGCTGGAGTGCAGTGGCGCAATCTCAGCTCACCGCAAGCTCCACTCCCTGGGGTTCACGCCATTCTCCTGCCTCAGCCTCCCAAGTAGCTGGGACTACAGGCGCCCACCACCACGCCTGGCTAATTTTTTTGTATTTTTAGTAGAGACGGGTTTTCACTGTGTTAGCCAGGATGATCTTAATCTCCTGACCTCATGATCCACCTGCCTCGGCCTCCCAAAGTGCTGGGATTACAGGCATGAGCCACCGCGCCTGGCCGTGTCCTTTTTTTCATCAATATTTTATAGTTTCATTGTAGAGATCTTTCACTTCCTTGGTTAAATTTATTCCTACTTTATTTTTTTGGTAGCTATTGCAAATAAGATTGTTTTCTTAATTTTTTTGTGGATAGTTTGCTGTTGGGGTATAGAAACACTGTTGATTTTTGTATGTTGACTTTGTATCCTGAAACTTTGATAAGTGTTTGAGGTGACAGATATGCTAATTACTCTGATTTTATCATTACACAATGTATACATGTATCAAAACATACTGTACCCCATAAATATATATGACTATTATGTGTCAATTAAAAACAAAATAAAACTTTAAAAAATTTTGAAAACATACAAGGAGGCTTGGTGTCAGGAGGCCACCAGATATTCCTGTAGGGAGACTTTCTATATCCCTCCTTGCAGAGGCCAAAAGGTGAGCTGACCTCATATGCTCCCATATGAAAGCTGGATACAGCTCAATTGCTCTTGTCAATGTCATGCCTGGAATATACAGGCCTCAGGAACTGCTGTCTTGTGTAAGGGGAGGAATTGTGAGTCAAAGTGCCAGGGATCCATCTAGTTGGTGCCAGAAAGATCCCCCGGCAGAGATGGCAGGCCTTATTTCTCCTTGGATCGCGGAGGAGAAATTGGATTGAAATGGGTCAAGTTTGAGAGGATGGTCTCCCAAAGTCCCACTAGAAGCAGACTGAGGTCATGGACGATGTTAAGACTTGTACAAGAGGCAGTCCTACCTCCTGTCCCCTGAGACAGGAGAGCCTGCCAGCCAAGGGGGTTAGACTTAATTGTTTACACACAGGGACCCTGAGTCTGGCCTAAGGCTCCCTGGAATTTACTCTGAGGCGGTCTCTTGATTTATGAGTCTAAATCACCTTAAGTACCGTTGTGAATCACCAGTGCCTGTCCCTGGCAAGGTTTTGAAGATAAGAGCTCCAAAATGGGAGGCTTCTCTGAGCCCAGGGAAGAAGTCTACGAAAAAGGATTAAACTGCTTTTTGAGCATCTCTGGGAGGTGCGGAGGAGAAGAGGGGATTTTCTAAGGTTTCTTCTTGCTATGATCTGACTTGAGGCACGAAGAGAGGGGAAAGATAAAAAAGGGTAAAGCCTATTGCAGTTTGGAGGTTCCCTATCAGGAATAGTTACCACTCCCTTTGGAAGGTCTTTGCTATACTGGACCCTCTTGAAACAAATGTGACCTTAATCTTTCCAGAAGTATTGAGTCTTTGGCTGGAAAGAATGTCCACCTGGGTTCTCTAGTTCAGTCTCCTGACTAAACTGCAATACTGTTAAGAAACTTCTCCTCAAGAGCCATTGGGTTTCAACGGTCTTTAGACTTTGCAGGCCTCTATCTCATAACCTCAGATTAAGTCAGAGAGCCAAAGGAACTTGGAGATCAGTCAGCCCAATGTGGTCATTCTGAAGTTAGAAACCCTGAGGACTGGAGAAGTGACGTGACTTGCCTAAAACTACACATCAGTTAGTGTCAGGGTCGGGACCATGATCCAGAAGTCTTTCCTCCTAGTCCCGAGCCATTTCAGAGACTCCTGTCATTCTCTCTAGTTCTACCAAACCTGTGTTTGCTAGGGATGTTTAATTGCTTTTGCAGTTTTCACTTTTTTCCCTCTTCTAAATAGCTATCTTTATCCATGATGGTGACAATGAGCCATGCAGAATAGTAATATCTATATGTTCCCCTTTTCCTTTAATAACATTTACTGAATTATTCATTATTAATGGTTAGCAATTCATTGTTAAATTATTAACATATATTGAATTATATTTATTAATTTATTCACTCAACAGTAATCACTGAATATTTATTGAGCATCTTTTATGTGCTAGGGATGGTGCTAAAAGCTCAATGTCTATTACCACATTTCATCCTCAAAGTCACTCTAAAGGGTAGCTACTCTTTGTATCTCTAATTTACAGACAAGGACACTTGGAGACGTGCTCTAACTGCCCAAGTTGCACCCAAGTTAAACCTGGATTTGAGTCTTATTTCTGCCATTTTTTTGCCTGGTACTTGATTTGATGATTATGTTGTACTAACTTTCCTACTTGAGTTCAAATTAGCTCTAAGGTCATAAATGGGCTTAAAGACTTCTTTAAGATGATCATTTGCAGACTGGATACAATGTTTTACAAT
Source organism: Hylobates moloch (assembly GCF_009828535.3). Lineage (NCBI taxonomy): Eukaryota > Metazoa > Chordata > Mammalia > Primates > Hylobatidae > Hylobates > Hylobates moloch. Next base: position 24,359,680 of record NW_026652276.1, read on the forward strand.
GGCTATATTATTTCTCCTTCTGCAAGGACCTTCCTGCTGCTCTAATCCTCACATGGAAACTACCATGCCCATCTTCAACTGAGCCAGTTAGTATTTCTTTAGGGAAGGATAACATTTTGGGCCACAAGAAGTTATCAGAAATAGTTCACTCCAAGTTTACATAGAGCACATTAAGCATATTACTTCCAAAGGTGGACTATTTTAGTTATTTTTATCTATTAATTTTATCTATTAATTAATATCTATTAATCTATTAATCTATAATTCAGAGCACTTTAAAATCTATAAATCTTGATGCATCAAACATGTCCAGGCTTGTGGTATATGATGACCATTCTGGATCCCAAATGTGGAGACATTAGAAAAGTGAAGCCAAGGCTGAGCACAGTGGCTCACGCCTGTAATCCCAGCACTTTGGGAGGCCGAGGCAGGCAGATCACGAGGTCAGGAGTTCGGAACCAGCCTGGCCAACATGGTGAAACCCTGTCTCTACTAAAAAAATACAAAAATTAGCCAGGTGTGGTGGTGTGCGCCTGTAATCCCCAGCTACTCAGGAAGCTGAGACAGGAGAATCGCTTGAACCTGGGAGGCTGAGGTTGCAGTGAGCTGAGATCACGCCACTGTACTCCAGCCTGGGCAACAAAGCGAGACTCCATCTCAAAAAAAAAAGAAAAAGAAAAAGTGTAGCCAAAAAAATGATTCAAGGATACAGGAAATTTTACATTTCAGGTGTTCCCTGACATGGCCCCAGCCTACTCTCTGATGACAGTATATCCTGCCACCTCCCGATATGCATACTTCGTTACAGCCCAGCTCACTCACTGTTTCTTAGAACATTGCACCTCGGAGTCTTTCCACCTCCATGCCTGCTCTGGGGCTCTGTATAATACCACCTTCTCAGTGGAACTGGATCTCTCCAGTTGGAATTAATTTCTCCTTTCATGGAGTTCCTCCCTGCATTTCTTATCACACTTGATACATTCCACTTGGTAAAGTAGCTATTTATCTATGTGACTTAGATTAGCTGGGCTTAGATAGGGGATGCCAGTGAAGGCGTCTAAGCAGGAGAATAAAGGCTCAGATTCGTGTCTGAATGTTTTTCTGTTTTCTTATACAAAGAGTTGGCCAGGGAGACTTTGACAGAATCAAAAAGAGCCTTCTTGACCTCTAGGGGTGAAGCTGGACTGGTGGAGAAAATGAAAGTAGATGAGGAAACTCTGCAATATTTTGGAGTGCTCAGGGGCCATGAAAGTCTATTCTTTTCTGCCTCTGGTTTCCCAATTCTTTCTCTAAGGATGCTTTTCAGTTCAACAGATCTTCCTCTTTCCTCTGAGACTCTACCTAATCGTGTGTGTGTTTGTGTGTGTATGTGTGTATGTGTATATGCATGTGTGTTTATTTGTGTGTATGTATGAATGTGTGTATGCGTGTATGCATGTGTATATGTGTATGCATGCATGTATGTGTGTATGCACGTATGTATGTGTGTAGTGTGTATGTGTATATGCATGTGTGTATGTGTGGATGTGTGTATGTATGTGTATATGTGTATGTGTGTATGCATGTGTATGTGTATGCATTTGTATGGTGTATGCATGTGTATGTGTGTATGCATGTGTGTACATGTGTGCATGTATGTGTGTTGTGTGTATGCATGTGTGTATGTGTGTATGCATGTATGTGTGTGTGTGTAGTGTGTATGTGTGTGTATTGTGTGTGTTTATGAATGTGTGTGTTTTTGGTTTTATGCTGATCTGCTATTGTCATCATTGCTGCCAGTATTCCGGATGCAGATGCAGAGAGATAGAGGATCTAAAAGTGACAGTTGGATATAGTTTTCAAATGACTAGTGTTGAAGATTGGATCCTGATAAAGGAAGTTTATCTCTTCTTGGCTTCCTGAATGTCAAAGTCGTGGGAACCTGTGAGCAGGTGACTGAGGGGGCAGATTCATCTCCTGGCCTTGCCAGCTTTAAGAATAGGAGAATCTCCCTACCCACTCAGTATTTGCATCTATTTATAACAGGCAAGAGTCATTTCAAAGCAAGGCAAGGGCATTGCCAGGATGACCTTTGGAGGGCCCTTTTGGGATGAATCATCTGTGATATTGCCTCTTCAGCCACTGTGGGTGGGGAGTATGTATCATTATTTTAGGCACATGAAAACTGAGAATGCTACATAAATTCACATTATTGAGCAAGAGTGGTTACGGTGACACTGAATATTTTCACATTTACCCTTGCAATTCCGCTGTTCCTTCCCTGTTTTTATTTATTTAAAATTATGGTCTTCTCTAGAAATAGAGATGTTTTATGTTGTGGGGAGTGGTCTAGAGGCAGGACCCTGAGCCCAGAGGAGCATGGAGAAGAGGGGAGGAGGTAAGGGCATTTGGCTTCTTTCTGAACTTGGTGAGGACTGTGTGTTCTAGAGGGAACATTTTGGCCTTGTGAAAAAATAAAACCCAGCACAGACATCTGGCAGCTCCCAGCTGAGCGTCCATCCCTTAGAGGGCTACCAATCGAATCAACAGAGACCCCAGTTCTCTTTAAAACAGCCAGAGAAACAAGTTTATATTTATTTATATGACACCAAGACTCAGTTAACACAGAACTTAATTTCTTTGTGATGCTGAGGCCTGAGTTGTAAGATGCAAGTTAATTTCTTTTGTGTGTATTCTATGGAGAGGAGAGTCGTAATGCTAGAGGAACAGGTCTAAAACACATGGAATATTACTGGAAAGACACTTACAGATAGTTTTCCACCAAGAGAGAAAACTGGCATCCAGAGAAGTTAAACGACTTGTCCAAGATCATATGGGGTGTTAGTAGGAAAACTGGCCTGGAAGCTGGGAGACCTGAGTCTAGCGAAGCTTTATTGGTAATCCTAAACTGTAGTTTATCTTATGTTCAAAACAGCTTTAAGAATTTCCTGAGTCTACAACTTAATTTCCAGATTCCAGATTCCCCCCTCTCTGTCTATATATGCATATATGTACACACACACATACATATACACTCATACAACAAAACATACAATATACACACACATACAATATAACTGAAATAGAGAGAATACTCCAAACTTCAAATTACCTACAGATAAGGGAGTAAACTCCCAGGCTCAAGGTGGTCTCCAGAGCAAGTGCTGGAGCAAAGAATCAGCCTGAAGATTGTTGGGAAAAGGAGAAAGGTGCCTGGGGGCATTAGTGTCCAAAACCACAGAGAAAATAACCTCTAGAAAGAGAAGTTCCCACCTGACTGAGAAACAGCTCAGAGGCCAGGTAGCCTGAGGGCGCTGCTTCAGGACGTGAATGAAAGGGAGGGTGTGACTGCCCATGGGGCTGGGGTGGCCTGTGGAAAGGGCACTATTTCTGGAGGAGAGGGGGCCGCGTGGCAGCAGGGCTTCAGAGGCGTCTGAGTGGAGGGGAAGAACGAAGGAAGAGTGTCCTACCAAGCAAAAGTGGATCTCAAAGCTCAGAAGACACACCAACCCCTCCCCCACAAAAGCTGCTGTCAGTGAAGAAACTACACTTTCCCATGCCGACAGAAGAGGGTGCTCTTGAACTAAGAAACATGGTCAGTCATCAAACGCCATGACTGTGCCTACCTACAACTGTATATTTAAACATCTAAAAATGAACAGAAAATGGCAGACGACACTCATACAAGGCCAATAACTTAAACAACAACAACAACAACAGGAATTAAAACATTTCAGCAGATGAAAATGCTTCTACCGAAATCAAATATGAAGTGGAAGAAAACTTTAACAGAACACCCACACTGAATTAAATATCCTAAAACAAGCATTTGAAGACAGAAAACAAAAACCTTAAATCAGAAGTTTTAAGCTTTATAAAAGAAATACGACCAAAAAAATCTATTATTTTGTGAAAAACCCCATTTTTCAGGAAAATGCGAAATAAGAATTGAATGAACTCAGGAAAGATATGGAAAGAAAAGAAAAAATCATCTTAAAAATAAAGGCCAAATTATAAAGTACCCATGGAAAAAGAGATTTGACTGAAAATATGAAACAGTGAGGAAAGCCATGAAAAAAGGGAATAAAAATAAAATAAGGAATAAAGCAAAAGAGATCAGAGAGACAATAATTGATAGAAGAAAGCCGTTACAATAGAAAACCACTAGTATTTAAAACCACAGACTAAGAGAAATGTCTGAAATTAAAAGAAAACATGAATCTGCATCTTTAAACGCTCCTCAGTATCTCTGGGAAAATAAACCTGGAATGGTGAAGTCCAAGACATATACTAGGAAAATATTATAATTTAAAGATAAAGAAAAATTTTTTTCTAGATCTCCAGGCAAAAGTATCAAATCACTTACATATGAAAGAAAATCAGACTTCTCATCTGAAGTAAGAGAATAACACAGTCACATCTTCAGGGAACTAAAGGAACTGTGGAATAGCTTTTATGTAGATGAGCTAAACTTCAAGTATCAAGCGATTTTCTATATGCAGAACCCCAGAGAACACTGCAATCACTATCCAACTTTAATGGTCCTACTATAGAATAAACATCATTTAACCAAGATAGGACCTGGACCTGAGGAACTGGAAAATGGACTGTGTGAGCATTGAATATATTTCAATGTAAATCTGTAACTTAAACAAAGACAGAGTCATGGGGGGAAGAACAGTACAACTGTTACATGTGGTGACAAAACTGAAGTGATATATTGTTGCATAGACAATAGGTGGGAATGAAGAATATAATTTGAAGCAAATAAAACAATAAGTAGCAGGGTAAATGTGAGAAAAGAGACTAAGGGCATTATAATAGGTACTGGCAAAAAGATAAGCACTGCAACAAAGATATTAATCTTCCTAGATATCAAAAAATAAATAGCACAGGAAATAAACCACACTGAGAAAGAAAAATTATATACATAATTTTACACAGAATACAAGTTGAGACCATGTACATCAGTCATATTGCTAAATTATATTTATTATATTATAATTTATTAATAAGCTTATTAATAAATTACATAACTCCCCAATTAAAAATATTTTCAAATTGACTCATACAGCAAAACTCAATTCTATGAGATACATTTGAGACACACCTACAATAAAGTGATTCAGAAAGACTAAGAATAAAGAGGTATTCCGGACAAATGGAAACCATAAAATAAAGACACTCAAATCTAATCAACATAATTCATAAGGTAGACATTATAGATATATATCAAACCTCCACTCTTGCTAATATTGGGAATATACTCTCTTCTTAAGCACAAATAGAATATTCACAGAAATTGACCTCATGTTGAGTAACTGTCTTCCTCTAGGCTGCTATAGCAGAATATCAGAGACTGAGTGGCTTAGAAACAACAAAAGTTTATTTCTCACAGTTTTAGAGACTAAGAAGTCTAAGATCAAGGTGCCAGCAGATTTGGTGTCTGTTGAAGACCTGCCTCCTGGTTCATAGACAGCACCTTCTTGCTGTGGCCTCACATAGTGACAGGGACTAGCTACCTCTCTGGGGTCTCTTTTATAAGGGCACTAATCCCATTTATAAGGGTAGATCTCTGATGGCCTGATCACCTCCCAAAGGCCCCACCTCCTAATGCCACCACCTTGGGAATTAGGATTTCAACATGTGAATTTTAGGGGGACATAAGCATTCAGCCCATTGTAGTCACAAAGAAAGTTTTTGAGTGAGTTCCATGAAGTAGAAATTAATGAGAAAATTTAAAAACGTTCTTCTACTTGGAAACTAACATCTATTAGATGACTATTGGGTGAAAAAGGATATACAAACTAAAATTGCAGAATTTCAAAAAACAATAATAGAATAAAAATATGCACATCTGATTTAATGAGAAATAAAGCAGTGATCTGAGGAAAATCTGTGAGATTAAATATTTAAATCAATAAAAAATAATTACAATAAATAAATTTTATTCCCAACTTAAAAACCAAGAAAAATTACAAAGTAAATAAAAAGAAAGTTTAAAGAAGTAAATAATAAGGATAAAAGAGGAAATTAATGTAATACAAAAGAGTAAAAAAAGAACTAATTAATGATTCAAAATGCTGGTTGATATGGTTTGGCTGTGTCCCCACCCAAATCTCATCTTGAATTGTAGTTCCCATAATCCCCACGTGTTGTGGGAGGGACCCGGTGGGAGGTAATTGAATCATGGGGGCAGTTACCTCTGTGCTGTTCTCATAGTAGTGAGTGAGTTCTCACGAGATCTGATGGTTGTGTAAGTGGCTTTTTTCTCCCTCTTCATTCTGTACTTCTCCTTGCTGCCATCATGTGAAGAAGGATGTGTTTTATTCCCAACTTTTGGGAATGTTTTTGCTTCCCCTTCCATCATGATTGTAAATTTCCTGAGGCCTCCCCAGCCCTATGGAACTGTGAGTCAATAAAACCTCTTTTCATTTATAAATAACCCAGTCTCTGGTATGCCCTTATAGCACTATGAGAATGGACTAACACATTGGTTCTTTGGGTAAAAAAGGAAAAACAATATACTGATAACTAACCTAATCAAGAAAAAAAGGCAAAGAGTAAATACACAAAATAAGAAAAGACTAGAAGGAAATAATTATTATAAAAAGGAAAATAAATCACAGGTGGACTACTTTGCAAAACTCTATGTAAGTACATTTGGAAACTATGAAATTGATTATACCATATAAAAAAATGTAATTTACCAAAACAGGCCCCATTTGATATAGAAAGCTTAAGCAGACCATTCTCCAGAGTAGAAAAAAAGTGAAGAAAGTTGTCAAAAATTATTCCACATGGAAACACTGGACCAATATGGTTTCATAAGGGAATTCTATGAATCTTCAAAGATCACATAATCTCAAATAAATTGTTCCAAGATATATGAAATGGAGAACTTCCAAATTCTCCATGTAATGTTGCTATCGAAGCATAATAAAGATTAATATTAATGGTGATAACAATGATCATTATTATTGTAGGAATCTACAAGCCAATTACCTTTATAAATATAGATGCTAAAATTAGATTAAAAAACTAGCTAAAAGTTTCCAACACCATATTAATAAAACATCAATATCAAATTCCAGGAATGCAGACTTTAAATATGAAGAAATTAATTTATATAATTCACCTTATTAACAGATTTAAGGAGAAAAATCAAACAGTTATCTCCATAGGTGCTGAAATGACCTTCAGTAATATTCAACACTCATTCCTGAAAAATGCACTCAATTAAATAGAAAAAATGCACTCAATTAAAAAGAAAGACTTCATGCAGTTTACATATGTGTACCTGTGTATATGTGCTTTATGCATATCCGTGTACCTCTGTCCTAAACTTAGCATCTTATTTAATTGAGAAGCCTGAGAGGCATTCCTGCTAAGGCCAGAAATAAGATAAGGATGCTATCTTCCTATTGTCTTGTAGGTGTTAATCAATGCAATTAGATATAGGTGTAAAAATTTGAGAAGAAAAAGCTCTCTCTATGCAGATGAAATGATAGTAAAGCTTGAAAACCCATGAGAATTCATGATTAAACTAATTGAAATTAAATAAGGAATTCAATGAGACAGTAGGATATAAATTAACTTACAAAAATCAATAGCTTTCATATATACAAAAACAACCAATTACAAGATGTAATGGAAGAGAAAACATCCATTTATAATTACAACAAAAAGAGGTGAAACTTGAAAAGAAATATGCAAAATATAAATGAGGAAAATTCTAAAACACTTCAGAAAGACATTCAAGTAGACTTGAGCAAGTAAAAAGTCATCTATTGTTCTTGGAGAGAAACTACTCAACATCACACAGATGTCAGCTCTTCTGAAGTTAACATGTGAATTTAACTTAAATGCAAGAAAAATGTCAACAAGCTTTTGTTTTGTTTTGTTTTGTTTTCTGGACCTAAACAAGTTGATTCTAAAATTATATAGAAAAGTAAACATGCAAGAATGGCTGGGAGACCCTACACAGGGGGATGAGGGAAGCAGTAAGGGGAGATTGGTCTTCTTGGATACTAAAATGTACTGTAACTACTTGGTGGTTAACAACAGTGTGGTAGTGGCACATGAATGGAGAGACCAGAGGAACAAGATAGAAAGTCCAGAAATAGATTTAAGCTAGCATAAAAATGTATTATTTGATATAGATGGCATTTCAAATCATTGGGAAAGTATGGACTTCTGAATAAATGGTATTGGGACAGCTGGACAACTATTTGGGTAAAGACAGAACTGGATCCACACCTTACACCATATACCATAATAAACTCTGAAGGCATGGGAAATCTAAATGGAAAAATACATAATAAACAATCCATACAAATACTAGAAGAAAACATGAATGAATATTTTGTAACTTGAATATAGGACAGGCTTTCTAAATGTAACTAAAGATCCATATACAATGAAAGAAAAGATTGAGGAGTTGTACTACATAAAATTAATAAAGAATTGTGCGGCTAAAAAAGCAAAAATATTTGCAACATGCATCAGAGATAAATGCCCTCTCCTTAATATATAAAGCATTTTTAAAAATTGAGAAAAAAACAAAAATCATGAATTTCCACAAAAATTATAGGAACATGACCCTTAAACACATGAAAAGATGCTCAGCTGCACTCTTAAAATGGTTATGCAGACCAAAACTATACTTTTATTAGTGATTGAGTTGGCAAAAATTCACAAGTTTAACAACCCATTCTGCTGCTGAAGCTGTGGGAAAACAGGCTGCATTAGTATGCCTCAGCTGCCATAACAGGATACCATAGACTGAGGGGCTTAAACAACACACATTTATTTTCTCACAGTTCTGGAGGCTGGGAGGCCAAGAACAACTTATCTCCTTAAAGGTCCTCTCTCCAAATACAGTCACATTCTGAGGCACTGGGGGTTAGTGCTTGAACAGATGAATTTTCAGAGGACATAATTTGGCTCATAACACAGTCACATACATTGCCTTTGGAAGTTCAAGTGGTGTAATCAGCTTGGAGGGAGATATGGCAGATTAACGTTTATCTGCTGACTCTGCAACTGACTCCTATAACTTTATTCTGAAAACTTCCAAAACAAACAAACAAACAAAACCAAAGTGAACAAAAGAAACATATGCACACAGTTATTCATCAAATCATAATTTGCAGGAGTAAAATAACAAACAACCCGAATACCAATATATAAAATATCAGTTGAATAAACCCTGGCACATCCACACATTGGGGCAATTATTTAACTATAGAAAAGAATGATGAAGGGCTGGGCATGGTGGCTCACGCCTGTAATCCCAGCACTTTGGGAGGCTGAGGTGGGTGGATCATGAGGTCAAGAGATCGAGACCGTTCTGGCCAATATGGTGAAACCCTGTCTCTACTAAAAATACAAAAATTAGCTGGGCGTGGTGGTGTGCACCTGTAGTCCCAGCTACTCGGGAGGCTGAGGTGGGAGAATTGCTTGAACCTGGGAGATGGAGGTTGCAGTGGGCCGAGATCACGCCACTGCACTCCAGCCTGGGAACAGAGTGAGACTCCGCCTCAGTGATGAAGATTTTTATTAATTGCTTAATTGCTTAGGGTTACTTACACTGATATGTTTTAAGTAAAAAAAATGCAAAGTGCAAAAGAGTACGTATAATAGGTTTTATGTAAAAAAAGAGAAGGAAAACAAGAAAGAACACACCCCCCCCCCCAACACACACACTTATATTTACAAAAAGAACCATGGGAAGAATAAACCAGAAACTAATAAAGTGATTGTCTGCACAATGGGTATAGGATAGGAATGAGAACAGAGTAGAGGGGATGAGAAAGGAGTGAACTTTTATATAACTTTTTATATAGTTTTGACTTTTAAGCCATGGTAAAGTCATACATATTAAAAAAAAAACTAAAAAGGACAAAATACTCTAATTTGAACACAAAGAGAAACAAATGAACCCAACTATACAACCAACTGATCAAACACAGCCCACTCAGAAACTGATTTTCAACACAATACCCTGACTGAATGTGTTTCGTGGGATATAGTCTAAGTGCAAAAAAGAACTGAAAAGAAATTTAAATTTTACTCTATATGTTTGTTGTTGGTTATGGTACTGGTGTAGTAATTCCCACACTACTTTTTGCAAATTATAGGAAAGAGAATTAAGTCAATATTAGATGTTGTTAACCGCCATGAGGGAAGGGAATTGTGAATATGGAAGGGAAGGAGATGAAGAGTTCTCTGTATTCAATTTGAATGTTTCAGAATAAACTCGTGGTGTAAACATTTAGATTTCTTAGTTCATTCAATAAAAGATATTCCAGATCTCTGAGGAAGGAAAAGTACAATTTGGGGAGAATATTTTATTGTCCCAAGAAAATGTTTAATAACTAATGGGAACATATCAAGTAAACATAGGAGCCAGCTTGAAGAAATACTCACTAGTCAAATTAGGGACGAATTGAGAATCAAAAAGAATAATGATTGTAATGCCTTTTAATGCACTGAATTAAAAAATAACGATTTCAAAAACAAACCAACAAGCAAAACAAAACTATGTGGAGGGTGAAGAAGAGTTCTTTACAGAGAATGCTAGACGAATGCTGCAGGTGACAGAGTTTGAAAATTATTTGGTGAAAGGTTGTTGGGTCACAAGATATTCATATAAAGTTTAACCTCACAAGTGACTTACTAATTGCAAAAGAAAAAGATATATCTACATTAGAATAATCTAGTAAACACCATTTTAAGCAGTCATCAGATAGACTGGGATAATCTGTTTCCTGATGTGATGCACTGAGAAAGACACAACAAAACTTGTCATATTCTTGCCAATATGCATAATCAGAAATTAAATATGAGAAAACAATACAGTAATTATGGAAAACAGTGTAGAACTTCCTCAGAAACTTAAAAATAGAACTATCATATGATCCAGCAATCTCACTACTGAGTATACATCCAAAGGAAACAAGATCATTATGTTGAAGAACTATCTGCACTCCAATGTTCATTGCAACACTGTTCACAATAGCCAAGTTACGGAATCAACCTAAGTGCCCATCAACAGGTGATTGGATAAAGAAAATATGTATAGATGCACAGAGGAAATCCTGTCGCGTGTAACGACATAGATGAACCTAGACAACATTATGTTAAGTGAAATAAGCCAGGCATAGGAAGAGACACACTTCATGATCTCACTTACATGTAGCATCTAAAAAAGTTGAACTAATAGAAATAGGGAGTAGATTGGTGGTTACCAGGGGCTGGGGCTGGGGAGTTGGGGGATGTTGGTCAAAGGATACAACATTTCAGCCAGATGGGAGGACTAAGTTCAGGATATCTGTTGTACAACATGGTGATGATAGTTCATAATAATATATTGTATTCTTGAAAATTGCTAAGAGAGTAGATTTTAAGGGTTCTCACCACAAAAGTGATAAGTATGTGAGATAATTCATTGTTAATTATCTCAGTTTAGACATTCCACAATGTATACATACTTCAACAAGCGTACATAATAAACATACACAGTTTTCATTTGTCAATTTGAAAAAGAAATAAATATGCGGAAACAATCAGAAAAATTCAAATTTGTAGCGCTGGCTACAAAAAAGTTGGCCTGAGTGCTGCAAAAATCTCACTCTTACAAAAGGCAAAAAAAAAAAAAAAAAAATGAGAGAATTGTTAATGAAGAATAAAGGGATACAACAAATAACTGTAACCTATGATACTAGATTTGATCTTTGATTTAGAAAAACAGCCATAAAAGACACTATTGTGATAATTGGGAAAATATGAATATTTACTATATACTAGATAATATTGTCACATCAATGCTAAATTTCTTGAGAGTGATAATGATGTTGTGGGTGTGTAGGAAAATGTCCTTGTTCTTAGGAGATACAAAATGAAATATTTAGAGATGAAGTGTCATAATGTCTAAAACTTTCATTTCAATGGTTCAGATGAAAAATTAACCCAAGCATGCAAAGGGTGAAATGTTAAAAATGGATGAATAAGAGAGGTATAAAGGTTTGGTCAATAAACCAGATGTGGGGTGGCCAATGCCTATGATGGTAGCAATCAACAGACAAGTACCCCACAAATACAGTAGCCTTGTCCAGATTCATGGGTGCCCACATTTCATTCCAGATGAAAATGAAAATCCTGAGAGAGTTTTTCAAAGGAGAATGTCCTAAATTAGTGAGTGAATGAAACACTGAATTAATCAGCATACTTTCTTGTAAGATATATTTCCTTAGAAAACTTTGAAGATTTGTGTGCTAGTAAGGGAATCTTTGGGATCTGTAAACACTCTTAGGACTATTGCTCTCATTATTTTCAGGATAATTTCAAAGTCAGTCTTTTGCTTGAAACTGTGTATTTAATTTATTTATTCACTTAGTCATCCCCTATGCATATACTTCAGGCCAAAAATGTTGCCTGACACTGTAGATTAAAACATGACCCAATTTCTACTTCAAATCCTATTGGGGCAGACATGATCAAACACCAGTTAAATATACCACTATAGGAACTCAGAGGAGAACGAGTAACTTTAGCCTGGGGGGCTTCATAAAGGACCTGATATAGCACCCTATAATTTTCCTTCATGGCACTTATTCATGATTATGATTATGGAGTGAGTTCAGAGACTATCAAGTTAACATTTATGTACCCAGTAGACATTGGGTACTATGGGAGCAGAGACCCACAGGACTATAGTGAGGAACAATCTTGTTCCCCACTATACACCCAACATAGTACTCAGCATATATTGTAGTATCAATAATGATTTGTTGAATGAGTAAATGAATTGTTTTAGACCCGTGGAAAGAATATTTTATCAGATTAATCAACAACATCGGAGCTTTGAGGCAATGAGATGTACAAATGCACAGAGGCATGGAAAAGCAGGAAATGTTTAGGAAGTGAAGAATTGTACGTATGGTGTATGAAGGTCAATGAAGAGCTAGAAAGATGAGCTGCAGTCAGCTTGGGAAGGCTTTGAGTAACTTATTAAAGAGTCTGGAATTTATTCTGTAGGCAGTGAGGAGTCAAGGAAAGGTTTGTGCAGGGGAGCAATATGATTAAATTGGTTTCTTACAAAGATGACAGAAGAAGAAGGAATGTCTTGAACAAAGAAGAAACTAAGTAGTGAGGACATTTAGAGGTGCAAAGGATATACAATGAAAGGAGCAGGGGAATTGATACTCCTTATAAACATCTCTGAAGTGTGAGATTTGAAGCCCATTTGGACAATGGGAGAGGAGTGGACTTAAAGATAATGTTGAGGTGTCTAATTTGAGTGAAGGGTTGGATGATGGTGCTATTCACTAAAACAGAGAAAAGTATTCCTGCTGAGTTGAAATTAGCCATTCATGGGGAAAACTTAAGCACACATTGAAAAGGTGTGTCTAGAAGTTACTAATCCACATAGAGACAAAAACCTCAAGTTGAATAGTCATAGGTACAGAGGTGATAGCTAAAGCCATTGTGGGAGAAGCAATTTCCCAAGAGAATAGAGAATGAGATGACAGTGGGGTTGAGAATGGTATATTAGAAAACACCAGTATTCCTCAAAAATTCTATTGCCATATTGTCATCCTCCATAGGAGCTCTCATTCCAGAGCCTCAGAGCCTCAAAGAACATGGCTTCACTGACAGCTGGGAACACTTGTGTAGCAGTCAGAGGCCCATCAGAAACAATTCACTGAATAGTTTGTGACTTTAATGAAGTCACATTATTCCCAGTGGTGTCAAAAGGGTTAAGGAAAGAAAGAAGTTGAGGCTACCACAGAATAACAATGGTGGAAAACTTTGCCACTTCTAGACCAAGCGGCAAGGAGAGGAAACAACGTTACTGGAGTCTAGTGAAAATGGAAGCTATGAAGGAGAAACTGCCTAGTGGGACATTTAGAAAAAAAATATATGCCTGCTGCCAGAGAAGGCTAAATGGAGAGGAAGAGCCAGGAGAAGAAATACTCCAACCTCCATTACTCCCCACCCCACCCCCACCTTTTTTTTTTTTGAGAGGAAGTCTTGCTCTGTCTCCCAGGCTGGAATGCAGTGGCGCAATCTCAGCTCACTGCAACCTCCGCTTCTCAGGTTCATGTGATTCTCCTGTCTCAGCCTACCAAGTAGTTGGGATTACAGGTGCCTGCCGCTCCGCTCAGCTAATTTTTGTATTTTTTAGTAGAGACAGGGTTTCACCATGTTGGCCAGGCTGGTTTTGAACTCCTGGCCTCAGGAGATCCACCCACCTCGGCCTCCCAAAGTACTGGGATTACAGGCGTGAGCCACCGCGTCTGGCGTATTTTTGTTTTTACAGAAACTCAAACACAAGATGTAATTTATATAACATAAAATTTCCCATAATACAAAACCCACCATTTTAAAGTATACAATTCGGGGGCTTTTAGTCTACTTACAAAATTGTACAACCAACACCATTATCCAATTCCAGAACATTTCATCATCCCAAAAAGGAACCCCATACCTTTTAGCAGTCACTGCTAATTGTCCCTTTTCCATAGCCCCATAAACTAATATACTTTCTGTCTCTATGGATTTGCCTATTCTGAACAGTTCATATAAGTAGATCATACAATGTGTGTGTAGCCTCTTTCTCCTTTTAATTAGCATAATGTTTTCAAGTGTATCCATGTCGTAGTATGTGTCAGTGCTTCATTACTTTTAAGGATGAATATTATTCCATTGTGTGGGTATACTACAAATTTGTTTGCCCAGTCATCAACTGATAGATATTGGTATTGATTCCATTTATTTCTTGCTTGCACAGAGCCTCAAGGTCAACCAGGGTCTTCTTAGATCTTTCCTGAGCTTGAGCACAGCCCTATGCATAGGTGTGGCCTTCTAGACTTCGAAGAATAAGTTAGAGTTTTCCAAGCCCTGCGGACATCTCATTGTCTAGCTTTTCCTTTTAAGCTTTTTGGTTAATCTACTATTGTTTTCATCAACTTTTATACATCACTTCAGGCAGTGTCTGTATTAAAACACCTGCAGGTAAATGTCTTTAACTGTGCTCCCACCCTCAGAGGCATTGAGCACTATGCAAGTTTTGAGGCAGGTGAAACTGCCATGTGGTCTGCAAATTTATGAGTTTCCAGAAAACAATCACTAAGGTATCGCTTATCCCAGCCCGTTAATCTCCCTGTGCTGCTAGAATCTCGTTGCCTCCTCTCCCTGTCCTGCTGAAGCAGGTGCAATGACAATGTTCATCATTTAGGCAGTGAGGTTTAACCAGTCATTTTATATTTTGTGACTGGTCTAAGGTTTCTGAGTGAAACTCGATTGCTCTGTATTTGTCACAAAAGAGTAATACAAAGACCCTGGTTCATGAGGGCTAAGAATGATGTCTGTTAGGCATGGATATCTAGAACTCCCACTGAGTTTCTGGATCATCTGACCTCATTCATTCTACTCCTACTGTCACCGGTAGAGGGTTGTGACTGCAAGTTGTCCAGGTTCTTGGCGTTTTGAACAAAGAATTGGACAAAATGCCCAGCAAAGGAAAGAATGAAGTAAAAAAAAAAAAAAAAGCAGGGATTTATTGAAAACGAAAGTATAATCCACAGTGTGGGAGTGGACCCAAGCAGCTGTTCAAGGGCCCAGATACAGAATCTTCTTGGGTCCAAATACCCACTAGAAGTTTCCCATTGACCACTTTATGCTCACCTCATGTAAATGAAGTGGTAGCCTGCAATCAGTCTGTTTGGTTGCAGAAAGCAGCCAACCAGAGACTGAAATGAAGTTACAAAGGTCACACTCCTGTGCAAACATCTGATTGGTTGCAAAGAGCAGCCAATCAGAGGCTAGGGTGAAGTTACAAAGTTACATACTTCTACACAAATGAAGACTCCACCTGCAATCAGTCTGATTGGTTGTGGACAGCAACCTCTCAGAGACTGGGGTGAAGTTACAAAGCTGCAAACAAAGACTCTACCCACACTCAGTATGATTTGCTGTGGACAGCCAGTTTCCCATCTGCCAGGCAGAAAAGGTCAAAGGGAGTAGTAGCCTCTGGTCCTTTTGTTACTTAGGCATGGAAAGTTAGGATTTTCCTTCCAATTTAGTTCTATGAAGCCTTAGGTTCCCTGCCTCCAGACCCTATTCTCCTGCCTCACTACCATGTACATTGTTGTGAGGAGCTTCAAGAAGAAATGAGGTTCCAGGAAGACTTGCAGATGAAGGCAAAGTTACTTGCCTGGGGGAGGTGGTATATTAGTGAGGCAAGCATAAGTTGGTGGTGGCAATCATTTCCTGGGCTCCTACGTATAATTATGAAATTTCTTCTCATGCAGAAAGTCTCTTCTCCTCTCCTCTGGCTTCCCACCCTCATTTGGCATCCCACTTCCTGGAGTGTCAACAATTCGTACCCACTTGAATTTGCTTTCTCAGCATACCATGTTCTAAGCTTTTTCCCCTTCCCTTCTAGCCATTAAAATCTGCCTATCTCATTCCCCTATCATATCAGAAAACTAGGCTAGGTACTAACATATACCAAGATGATAATCACTGAAAGAGATTGCTGTTATTTCTTCTAGGTCACGTATTTTACTTTTAATAGTAACTTTCAATCTTTAACTTGAAGGTGTAACCAATGAAAATTCCAGGAAAAACAGCAAGGTTTGTGGGCTAGTTACTTTATAGCTATCATTTGTGACCTTTCAACTCTGTAACAGATACTTCAAATTCATAGCCCATTCAATCTTCATGACAACCCTATGAAGAAGGTATTATTTTCCCTGTTTTATAGATCATAAGCCTTGTTGCTCATGAGAAATAAAAATAAAATCCTAAGTCCTTCAAAAAACTGAATGGACTCCCTCTTGGCCAAGGGGACCCCAGATAAACCTTAAAAACTGAGCTCCTAGCCATGACAAGATGGGAGGTCAGACACGTCCCAGTGTGCCCCTTCGTTATTAACCTTTAACCAGAATTCTTTCCTAGAGTAAGCAGAAATCAGCTCTAGAAAACAAGAAAGGGACGACTCCTTCCTTTATTACCTTTAGCCAATTATCTGAGGCCGTGACAGGACTCTCTCTCTCTCTTTGCAGTTTTGACATGATAACTCACCAGTTTTACAATGTATTCCTTCCTAATAAGAGACCACCAACCATGGAGTGGTTCTGGCGTCAACAGAGGGTGCACAGTGAGGGTTTACATGTTCTGTGCTTTACCTTTTGACATTAGAAAGTCAAAAACTGCACTTTTGGATCATTCTAATGCCATCTTTTTTTTTTTTTAATTTTACTTTAAGTTCTGAGATACACATGCAGAACATGTAGGTTTGTTACATAGGTATACATGTGCCATGGTGGTTTGCTGTATCTATTGACCCGTCATCTAGGTTTTAATCCCCGCATGCATTAGGTATTTGTCCTAATGCTCTCCCTCCCCTTGCCCCCCACCCCCCAACAGGCCCTGGTGTGTGATGTTCCCCTCCCTGTGTCCATGTATTCTCATTGTTCAACTCCCACTTATGAGTGAGAATATTCAGTGTTTGGTTTTCTGTTCCTGTGTTAGTTTTCTAAGAATGATGGCTTCCAGCTTCATCCATGTCCCTCCAAAAGACATGAAATCATTCTTTTTTATAGCTGCATAGTATTGCATGGTGTACATGTGACACGTTTTCTTTATCAAGTCTATCATTGATGGGCATTTGGGTTAGTTCCAAGTCCTTATTATTGTAAATAGTAATGCCATCATTTTTTGAACATGCCACCCACGAAGAGGCATGGAGCTCAACTGTGCATGTGCATGTTACTCCTTTCATAAATATTCATGATTTCTCCTATAGTTTATTGAATATGTATGCTTAGCCAAGCTGGTCAGCATAAATTCCTGTCTTATGCCTCCCCCCACCCCCACCAAAGTGCCATTTTCCAGCTTCTGGCTGGAGGCTACACTTCCCAGCCTGTCAGCCACCTTGCAGGCTATAACCCTTTATGAGAAATAAAGATCTCCTTTCCAAAATTATGACTTCATCATTCTTCAGCTGACACTCATAAGGATGAGGGGATAGAGGCAGGAAAAGGCAGGGCTGTGATTTGAACCTGGGTAGACGTGATTTCAAAGCCTTAAGTACCCTTCCTACCACAGCTCCCTGGCTGGAGGCAATTCAGGATGAACAGCTCATATTAGTGATAATGTGGTAGGAATTCATGTTTTTAACTTCACTGCATCCCATTTTATTTCTAGTCAGATACGTAATCTCTTCCAAGTCAAGAATTTCCTTCTTTAATATTTTTTTCTCTTTCTGGACTTCAAATGATCATTTCCCCCCTATTTTTGGGCTGAATTGACAAGAGAAACTTCAGGTTTTTCTCTTTAGATGGCCTAAATTGCTCAGAAACCAGAGAGAAACAATAAAAACCAGTGTTCTGCTGGAAATTGTACTTTCAAAAGTCTTAAAATGATGGAAGGTTTAATAGCCACATGTCCCAGAGTTGGGTTCTGGATGAAATGAAGGGGCATAAATATCACCATGGTCTCAATGGAAAGGTGGGAAAAGAATTTTACACCCATATTTTCCCCTTCATATGTTGTTGTGGGACTTAGGAAGAAAGACACAGTGCGCCTTGAAAGGGAGGCATGTGAGCTCCAGGAATGATGGGTATGAGCACTCGGATCTTAAGGAAACACCACATTGAGAATGTGGTGGGCATGGGTCAGGAAATTCCGAGCTCTAGCTTCTGCTGCAGGAAGAACAGCTAGCTCCTGATTACTTGTGAACAGGTCAGACCACCTGGCTTCTTCTCCTACCATGTATCCAGTTCAGCAAGAAAACAGTGGCAGGTGGCCTAGAAATAAATTGTTTTCTGCCTGTTTCTCCCACATGTTGGTGAAACAGGCCCAAGCAGAGAGGGATTAAATGTTTGAATTTAATTCTATGATTCTTAGAAATAAAAAGCCAAATTTGGATAATAATGGCTTGCATATTAGTTACGACTTTTCTTTCATCTTCCTCTGACTGATGTATGTGATTAAGTTGACCAAACACAATCTCAATTTCCACATTAGGTTGGAAGTAGTCTAAAGACACACATCTGGGTGGGTATAGAGATGTGTGAACTTCAGTCATATTCTGCAAATGTTCCCGTAATCCATGTTGTCAGTGTATAGGTTATAATGATTTTTTGCATTTATAGGACCTTTTATATTTATTTATTGCAAATTTATTTTCAGCTGAAAATTTTGTTTATTTATTTATTTAGAGATGGGGTCTTACTATGTTGCCCAGGCTAGTCTCAAACTCCTAGACTCAAGTGATCTGCCCATCTCAGCCTCCCAAAGTGCTGGGATTACAGGCATGAGCCACCACATTCAGCCCCTTTACAGGATCTTATTTCCATTTTTTAAAAACATATTTTCATCCTAATCCACTATCCTTTATGAGTGAACAGTATCTCCTGTATAATTAGACTGTGCAGAGAGAAGAAGAGTTACTCAAAGGTTCAGGTAAGTGAGTTGCATAACACCGGTGAGGACATTGAGACCCAGTGCCAGAGACCCGCACAGTGCTCAGCACGTTTTGGAGTTGAATATCAGTCCATATTGGTTGACTTTCACAAAAACAGTGGTTACTAGACCTCAGGTTATTGGCAAGAAGTAAATACAAGGCGTGGCAATGCATCTGAACAAAGTTAGAATTTGTTGGCTGTGGTGAAATCTGAGGGCAAAATCAATCTCCATCTTGTTCCCCTGACTAAAGCCACTGAAAATAGTTCCTCATGTGGTTTCTGAGATCCAAAGAAAAGACAGCTCCAAGTGGCTTATTACACAAGGTTCAGAAGGCTTATGGGCATCCAATGGTTCCCACCAAGTTGGATTTTGATGGGTTAAATGTGGGCAAATCAGAAACATAAGAATTAAATTTCCTTTCCAATACACATGTGTTTTAAGTGAAGGGAAAAAGGTGCTTGGGGCACAATGCATTTATTTGCCAAGCCCCAAACATTCAAAAAATGGTTCAATATGTCCCAGTACATCCAGCCAGCTGCCCAGTCCCCCCTCTTTCTGGAAGTGATTGTCTACACAGGCACACTGATAGGTGCATAGAAAGTGATGTTATATCTTCTGCAATTTAAGTTTTAGACCATCTAGTCTCTGATACAGATTATTCTAAATTCTCAGATGGTGTAGTGATGGAGGTATAGTGGTCTTTCTCCAAAAATATGACACAAAGCTTCTCAACCCCTTACCCAGTGTCTGCTCATATACATGTCCTCATGACATGAAGGAGATTTTGTATTTACCAAGAGCCAATGTCTCAAATGTTTACGTCAAAATCATTTACTTTGTTGCCTGTTTACATGTGGTAGCATATTAATGACAAATTGTTGATTTTAGTTGAGACCAACAAATGGTGAAAATGTGGCTCAGTTTCTCTGGAATCTAAATGAATTTGGCTAGAGAGGGGAAGAAAGGGGAACAAGAGTATAAGTCAGGAGGCTGCTTTGGACATCTGGGGGTAAAGAAATGGAAGAAAGGAGGAATGGGAGAAATGCGCAAAATAGGCTATGAAACTAAAGGAAAGATGGAATCTTAAGGAACCTTTGCAACATGGAATCAACCTAAATGCCCATCAGTGATAAACTGGATGAATAAATTGTGGTACATATATTAATATACCATAGAATATTATGCAGCCATAGAAAAGAACTAGATCATGTCCTTTGCAGGGACATGGATGGAGCTGGAAGCCATTATTCTTAGCAAACTAATGCAGGAACAGAAAACCAAATACTACATGTTCTCACTTATAAGAACTAAATGATAAGAAGAACACATAGACACAGAGAGGAACAACACATATTGGGGTCTATCAAACTCCCATCTTGCTCCCCTGACTAAATCACTGAAAATAGTTCCTCATTGTGGTTTCTGAGATCTAAAGAAAAGACAGCCCCAAGTAGTTTATTATACAAGGTTCAGAAGGCTTATGGGCATCCATTGGTTCCCACCTTGTCAGATTGAGGGTGAATGGAGGGTGGGAGGAGGGAGAGGATCAGGAAAAATAACTAGTGGGTACTAGATTTTATACTTGGATGATGAAATAATCTGTAAAACAAACCCCTATGACATAAGTTTACCTATGTAATAAACCTGTACATATACCCCTGAACTTAAAATAAAAGTTAAAAACAAAAAACGAACAACAACAAAAACAAAAAAAGAAAACTTTTCTGAGTCTACATGTCCTGTGGAAACCAGATGGGAACAAATGGTTCTACAAATCTAATTTGTTTGGGCTAATTTGGGTGATGAAAAGTAAGGATGGGAATTTATTGTTCCTTTTTCAGGTGGATTGACAGGCTAAGTATGGTGTATCCCAAGCAACAAACTAATTACATCTGAATCTACTATGGTCATTCTTGCCCACTCCCTGAGTGTTGGCAGAGTTTAGCTATGAAGAATGTGAGACTAAAGGAGGGGGAAGATGCTTTCAAGTTTATGCTGGCACCTGGCAAATTGAGGTGTCATTGCAGGAGATGGAGAAAGGAGGTGAGATGATGATAGAAAAAGAGGATGTCTTGAAAAGTACTATCAACTCCACAGA
Organism: Hylobates moloch; assembly: GCF_009828535.3. NCBI lineage: Eukaryota > Metazoa > Chordata > Mammalia > Primates > Hylobatidae > Hylobates > Hylobates moloch. The sequence continues at coordinate 24,381,239 of NW_026652276.1, forward strand.
TTTATTTTGGAGTTGTATAAATATTGGTGCTAGTTTAAAAATTGTTGGAATTTAAGTCATATAAATAGATGAAGTAGCCTAAATCTATATTTTGCTTTTTAAGAATAGTACAACTCTCTTGCTATAATTAGGGTAGTGTAGATAAAATCTCAGAAAATTACATTTTTATGGCTACCTTTATCTCTATGTTTCTGCCTCCCTTGGAATGTTACTCCCTTCTGTTTCTTGTGATTTCCTTTAACTTCCATCTATTCATTGAAACATGAAGTATGCTTCTTTAAAAAAATTTAATAAAAAAGTATGCTTCTTTTAAAATGTAATGACAAAACATTTATACGAGGCCTGCTTCTCCCTCAGATTTTCATAAAATCTTCTACATATAGAGGGTATTTGAGGATATTTCTTTGCTGTTAATATTAAGGTCTAAGCTTTACTTTGTAGGCCAAAGGCTCAGCCATAGCTTTAAGATGACTACTTAAATAAGACCTGATTAAGTTCCTTAATGAGAAGCTGTTTTCTTCCCATGTCTCTCTCCAAATAGGGGAAAAGGGGGTGGGATTGCCACTGTTCTAGTCACAGAAATTAATGCAGATGGATATGTATTAAACTCAAGTGACACTGTGGCTAAGGGGCGAGGAAAGAATAAGAACTGAAGAAGTCAGAGGACGCTAGTGAAAAGAGAGGATAATTGGAAAAGACTAATGGTGGAGGTTAGGATGGCATAACTTTCAAGAAGGAGGTGAGCACCAGGGCATCAAGTACTGTGACTAACAGCATGAGAGAAATAGAATCCCAGAGGTCTTTGGTAGATATACCAGTATCCGCACAGCTCATTCCACATGTTGCTTTCCAATGAATAGGTGTCCACCTGGGAGAGGCCAAAGCTGGGGTGTGATAGGTGAGTGTCCGTAAAACTCAGAGGTGAAAAGTGATTGCTACCATCATCTCCATTCTGAATGATAAAATAGGCAATAAATTTGTTAGGCTGGGGAATGATGCCAAACTAAAAGGCTGGAAAAAAGAAAAGGTAACAGGAATAGATGACTCAATTATAAAAATGTTTGGGATTAAAAAAAAATAAAGCAAGGGCTTGGTGGTCCATTGGGATAGAAAATCAAACTAAGTTCCTCAAAGATGCCAAATATTCCTCCTCTGATCAAAGTGCAATGACAAAGCATTCATTAAGCCCCAAAAATGTACCAGAAGCTGTATTAGGTGCTTTCAAATATGATAATTTCACTCATGATTGAAACAAGTCTGTAAGAAAGGTTTTACGATTTTTCTGTTTGACAGTTGAGGAAGTTGAGGGTCTGAAACGCGTGACTTCCCCAAGATAACACAGGCCATGAATGTCAGACCTGGAGCTGGAATGTGGAGTGTATGAGTCCAAACCCTGTTTCTCAACCACACGACACTTTTACTCTTTTGTGTAAAGGACATTTCTGTGGTTCTACTAAAGAATAATGAGCTTTTCAGGAAGAGAGAAAATCAGAGGACTGGACATATGAAAATTCCTACGGTGGCTTAGGGCTGCTTATTTTTCTCAAGACCATTATTTCTGAGTTTTATTATTGGTTTTCATACCATTTAACTGTATAACCATAGACAAATCATGTAGCAATTGAGGTCTTGGTTTCTTGGTCTATAAAATGAAAGGATTGAACTGGCCCTTGAGCCCTTGACACTCTGACATATCTGCAAGGGTCTGTAGAGTTGCTCTGATCTGCCACCTTTGAGTCTGTGGTATTTTAGAGGGAAGAAACCAGAAGACAAAGGACAGGAGCCCAGACTTGTCCCTGGGACAACTGGGCAGTGAGTTAGTGAAGCTTTATTCCTCATTTCCTCTTTGACTCTTCAAGTCCCTATTGTGCATACATACCCAGGGGTCCTTGTCAGTTACCACTCAGTTCATTCCCCCCAAAATTTGTCAACATGAGTTTAAAACGTTACCTTTTCCCTGGAGCATTTACTTTTTAACAGTTGACTCTAATGAGTAGAGATTAAAAATTAAAAAAAATAAGTCAATGGATTTTTTAAATGCCAGTTCCACTACTGTGTTTAACAATGGAATTGGAACTTCAGAAGAAGATGGAGTCATCCGAAAAAGACCAAATCTTAGTCTGAACTGGAGGCAGATGAGGAAGCCCCAGAGCCCGCTGGGAGCACCTGCTAAAGGGCTACTGGTTGGAATACAGCTTTACCATGCTATCAGCTGTGGCTCATGACTACTCTGCCTTGTGTATTCATCTGCTGGGGCTTCCATACCTGGCACGTTATTGGGAATGAAAGGGGTAGATGCGATAGATGTGCAGTCAGGCCAATTAGCTCCAGATCCTGGTTGTGCTACTTATTATTTGTGTAATCTTTGCGAGTTACTTTGCAACTCTCAGCCTTAGTTTTCTCATCTGTCAAATGGGAGTGAGTCAGATGATTTCGTAAAGCACTCAGCACCATGCTTGCCATGTGTAAAACATATAGGGGAGTGGTTAAAAGCAGAGTCTGGAGCCAGAAACCTCCTCATTTATTAGTAAGTTGCTTAAGCTCCCTGTGCCTCAGTTTCTTCACCTGCAAATATGGCGAGTAAAGACATTAACCCATGAAGTTGTCAAGATTAAATGTGTTAAAATGTGTAAAGTGGTTAGTTAGAACAGTGCCTGCAAATGGTAAATGGTGTAAAAGTGTTTGCTGTCGTTGATATTACGACCATGGAGTTTGCCTCTGCTACCCATCTTGGGGTAGGAAAACAGTCAGTTAGTTTTTCTAAATCGTGATTAGTTTACAGTCAACCTGTTAAAGGAACAGTCCATTTTGTTTGTTCAATTTGTATCACACAAAGATAAACAATGGGTCTCCCCATCTTCACATGCTAGGGAAAGGAGAGGAGAAAGGCTTGGAACTCTTTCCCCGTGTGAGATTGCAAGTGAGTCACAGTCTCTAACAGTCCACCACCCTCTCCTCCTTGTACGTGAGCCACAGAGCAGGAGTCCCAGCGGTTCCCACCACCCTCTGAGGTTGCTCTTTGCCTCGTCAGAGCTCCCAAGTTGATTTAAATTACAGCTCTGCAGCAGACACGCAGCTCTGAGGGCATCCCTAAGTTGCCCGCTGAGCGGTGGTGGGAGGTCTGAGCTGGGGGAATATGGATACCAGCTGCAAGTCAGCCGCTCTGAGGCATCAACAACTCTCAGAGAGGCCTGCGGTCTGAGGCACAGAGACCCCCGGGGAGCCAAACGGCCAAATAGTGAGTTGCTCACAAAGAAGAGTAGGGGGTAGGAGACAGAAGAAACCACAGCTAAACAAGTAAAGATTGTCTGGCAACCTCATGTCATCACGAAGGATGGGGCCGCGCTGCTGGCTTTCTGTAAGGTGAGTGTGGCCGACTGTGTGCGGGGATGCACACGTGCATAAGCACATTCATTCTCTAATGACCTCCAAGGAAAACTCCTCCGCCATCCTTCCCATCCACAGTGTTAGAGCAATTAGGTAGGACTTGGGCAGAATGATTCATGCTTCAATAAATTCAATTTCAACAAAACATAATTATGATGAGTCACCTAATCGCAGCTGTAATCACGGCCCGCCCCTCCAGAAGTCAAAATAGTTGAGGGCATTCAGCAAGGGCGTCTGATTCCTCATTATGACTGAAGCCTCCATCTTTTGCCAAGCAGCCATATTTCGGACTCCAGTTCCTTTCTAATTTTTTAAACCACAGAATATTTCAGGCATACATAAAGGTGCAATGAGTACGCTAATGAATACCTTTGTATGCGCCAACCAGCCTAAAAGTAAACATTACAAATATGGTTTAAATCCCCGGTATCCATCTGTCATCCCATTCCCCTATTTCTCAGTAGGGACAACAGTAATTGGTTTTGAGTTTTATCATTCTCTTGTCTGTCTTTACATTTCTACTCTCTCTCTATGTATGCTTAAAATTATGTAGCATTGTTTTCATATATTAAGTGGTTAAATAAATGGTATAATTGTGTATCCTTCTGCAACTTGGTTTTTTTCTTAATGTTTTGTATTTAAATTGAACATGTATCTCTAGTCTTAACTTATGTTTAAAATTCATGTATGAATAGATGAAAACATATTTTTATCAGTTTTCCTCTTGATGGATGTTTAGTTTGTTTCCAACATTTTCGATTACAAACATTGCTTCCATGCACATCCTTATACACGTTTCCTCTGCACATGCGTGGGGAGTGGAGTGTCTGGGTTATGGGATATTCGCCTTGTAAACTTTACTAGATGTTGCCAAATTGCCCTCTATAGTGTTTGTACCAATGTACATGTCTACCAGGAGTGTATGAGTTTTGTTTTTCTTACATTCTTGCTATTACTTCTTATTGTCAGGCTTTTATTTTTTAGCTGCTTAGTGTGAAATGTTTTCTGCGTGGTTTTATTTACATTTTTCTGATTACTGAGGTCAAGCATCTTTGCATAGAATTAGGAATCATGCAAGTTTCTTCTTTTGTGAATTGCGCGTTCATATATTTTGTCACTTGTCTATTGTTTTTCTTTCAGGGAAGCTTTTTGATAATGCAGTAAATTTTCTCATTTCAAAAATGACAATTCAGATTTTGTTTCTTTTCATGCCAACTTTAGTAAGTTGCATTTTTCAAGAAATTTATCCCTTTCATCTAAGCTATAAAATATGATAATCTAAAGTTGCTCCAATACTTATTATCCTTTTAAAATCTGTAGGATTTGAAGTGATAACATATTTTTTTATTCCTGATATTGGTGATGTATTCTTTTTTTTTTTTTTTTTTTTTTTTCTTTTTTTTTTTTTTTTGGTCAGTATAACTAAGAGTTTGTCCATTTTTTTTTCAAGGAGCCAGGTTTTGGCTTTGCTAGTTTTCACTATTAGGTATCTATTTCCAATTTCGTTGACTTCTTTCTACTCTTATCTTCATTTTCTTCCTTCTACTTACTTAGGGCTTACTTTGATCTTTTTTGAACTTCTTAAGGCTGTTGTTTTTAGGCCTTTCTTCTTTTGCATTTAAAGCAGCTGCAAGTTTCCCTTTAAGCACTACTTAAGTTGCATCTTACAAATTTTGATACTGTATTTTCTCCCTTATTCAGTTCAAAACATTTTTAAATTTTCCTTGTGATTTTGACTGTGATCCATAAGTTATTTAAAAGTATGTCATTTAATTTCCAAATAATTGGAAATGACATTCCAAATGACATACTTTTAAATAATTTTCCTAGATATGGATTTTCCTAGATATGTTATTACTGATTAATTCTCTTATGATTATAGAAAACACTTTACATGATTTCTGTTCTTTTGAACTTATTGACAAGTGTTTTGCAGTACAGGTATATGGTCTGTCTTGGTGAATGTACCATGCCTGTTTGAAAAGAATGGATATTTTGCAGCTGAATGTAGAATTCTATTATAATGTCAATCAGATCAGGGCGGTTGACAGTGATGTTCAGATCTTCTGTGTCTCTACTGATATTTTGTCTGGTTATTCTATCAATTGCTGAGAGAGGAGTGTTAAACTCTACTAAGATTATAGAGGTTTTTTTTTTTTTCTAATTCTGTTGAGTATCAGGTTTTGCTATTAGATACAAACATATTTATAATTACTGTCTTCTCAGTGAATTGTCCTTTTTAAAATTTTTATTCCTGGTTATGCTCTTTGTCATGAAGTCTGCTCTTTTAATTTGTTACTAATACAGTCACTCTAATCTTCTTAAGTTTACTGTTTGCATGGTGTATCTTTACCATTATCCACTTCCTTTCAAACTACATGTATCTTTGTGTTTAAAGTGTGTCTCTTGTTGGCAACGTGCTTGGGTCTTGCTTTTTTAAATCTACCGTGACAATATCTTCCTTTTAATGCTTACACCATTAACATTTACTGTAATTACTGATATGGTTAAATTTAGGTCTACTATCTTATTATATTACTATTTCTTTTTCGTTCCTCTGTTCCCCTTTTCCTGCTTTATTTTGGATTATTTGAATATGTTTAGTATTCTATTTTAATTTATATTGGCTTAAAGCTATGCATTATTATAAATATCTTAATGGTTGTTCTGTCTATCTATCACCTATCATTGTCAACTAAAAGTTAATATTACCACCGATGTAAACCCAACAACACTATTGGTCCCTTTATTCTATAGTCAACATATTTTATATTACATATGTCTCATAAAAACTCCACCAATATTAACACTTTAGTGTAAGCAAATATAGGTAGTGTAGGTATTTTAAAGAGCTTAAAAGGAAAGAAAGTAGTGTTTTATATTTACTCAGATGTAATAGCTTTTTGATATGTAAACTTGGCTAGGCTAAACTACAATTCCAGTTATTCAGTCAAACATTGATTTAGGTGCTGATGTGAAGAAATTTTGTAGATGCAATTAAAGCCCCCAATCATGACTATTTGACTTTAAATTAGTCAAAAAGGATATTATCTTGTGTGAAACCTTTAAAAGAGGGTCTAGGCTTTTCCTGAGCCCAGAGACTCCTACCTGTGGGGTTCAGTCTATTCATCTTCTCTTTTGGGCCACTTGCCCTAGACAGACTCCATAATTGTGTAAGCCAATTCTCTGTAATAATCTTCTCCCCACAACTCCCCTACCCTTCTGTGTATGCATCTCTATATACACTTTTCTATCTCTAACACACACATACATACAGTCATTTGCCGTTTCAGGATGGGGATAGTCTTGGCAAACGTATCTTTAGGTGATTTTGTCATTGTACAAACATCATAAAGCATACTTACACAAACCTAGATGGTATATATTATATCTATACCTAGATGGTATAACTACATATAATAATTATAAATATAATAAAAATATGTATTATAGAAATATAAATATATAATATATAAAAATGAACGTGTAGTTTTCCATATGGAAAACCAAATATCCCAGCATGATTACTGAATACCATAATTTCCTCTACTTGATCTACAATGCCAATATCAAGTGCCATATATCAGATTTCTATATATGCTCCATCATAATTTTGTGGGAGCACCATCATGCATGCATCTGTCATTGAGCAAAACATCATTATACAGTGCATGACTGCATAAATACTCCTCTGGTTGAACCATGACTTATACACCAGATATTTACCATTTTTGATACTTTATTCTTTCCTGAAGATGCAAGTTTTACTCTAGTGTCTTGTTCTTACAGTCTAAAGAAATTCCTTCAGCAATTTTTTGTAACACAGGTCTGCCAGCAATGAATTATTAGACTTTCTTTATCTGAAAATATTTTTATTTTATCTTCATTCCTGAGAATATTTTAGCTAGATACAAAATTTCAGGTTGATAGTTTTATTTATTTATTTATTTAGTTTCAGCACTTTAAAGATATTGTTCCACTGTCTTCTCGCCTCCATGGTTCCTGATGAGAATCCACTGTCATTTAAATCTTTGCTCTTCTGTATGTAATGTATTATTTTTCTTAACTGCTTTAAGATTTGTTCTTTATTCATAGTCTCCAGCAGTTTGATTACAATGTTTCTAGGCAGGGCTTTCTTTGAATTTATAAAATTTATGATTGAGGGTTGCTGAGCTGCTTGAATATGTCTTTCGCCAAATTTGGAAACATTTTTGGTCATCATTTCTTCAAAAAAAATTTTTTTTGCCCTAACATCTTTCTTTTTTCCTTCTGGAATTCCAGTTACATGCATGTTAGAGCTTTTGATGCTTGTTTTCCTCTTGTTAATTCTTGGAGTCCTGTATGTATTCTAAATACTAATCTTCATAGGTTATATGTTTGCAAATTTCCTGTGCTACTATATTGCTTATCTTTTTCACTTGTTCATAGTATCTTTTGTTGTATATAAGTTTTGTATTTATTTTAATGTAGGTAAATTTATTGAGCCTCTTTAAAGTTGTTGCTTTTTAAATGTTTTTGTTTGTCATAGATTAAAAATTCTTTTCTACTCGAAAGTTTTAAAGATATTCTAAGATTTCTTCTAAAAGGTTTTAAGTTTTCTTTCATATCTATGCATTTAATCAACATTAAATACAATTTTTTATTAATTAGATGTAGGGATCTAATTAGAATATTTTTTGCATATTAATAACCAGTTATCTCAACATGTATCATTTTCCCCATGGATCTGCAATGTCGTTCCCATTTTATATTGTGTTTTCTAATATGGGATTCCTCTTCTTTCTTTAGAAAAGTCTTCACCATCATTAGGGGAAAGAAATTCTCCACCTAGAAAGCCTTTCTGGGATCTAACCAACATCAAAAGGGAGGGTGTCTACAATACATGATTTTATTCAAACCACTGGATTCTGGATTGGCCCTTTCAGATGCTCTTTTAATTTAGTTCTGATATTCTAAAGGAGGAAGTTTTGGGAGAGAAGAGGAAATGGTCAAGTGGTAAAGGCAGCCCCTCCTGGCTAGTGAGCTCTGGGAGGGAAAGGATATTAATCAATTTTTTATAACCCTCAAATGCCATCAAGCTTATTAAGAATAAGTTGACTATGAGAAATATCTCTTGGCTAAGTCTTTTCTCACAAATTTTCCAACTAGCAAAATCTGCTGTCCACGTGAATGCCAATTGCGAGTGTCTCCTTGGTGGTAATAAACCATTTAAATTCCTTCAAACTCCAACTAAACGTGAATATCTCAAACTCAAATTATGTCTCTGCTCTTAGAATTATTTCTCCAGCCCTCCTTGGTTATGAGTGAAGGGCTACAGGAGAGAAATCTGAAAGGCTCTTTTGGCCACTTTTTTTCTATATTGAGCCACATTCACAGCCAGAAACCATTTCAAAGGTTTCTATACTTGGCTGAAACAACTAGTGGTTGTTAGTGATGTACTTAATTCTTCATTTGTTTGGACTACATGATAACTAGCCCATTCAGAGTCTGAACTCACCAAAGTGATCAGGTACTTGGGCTATAAATGTTGCCTAAATGTTTAACCTATTTTTTTCTTTCTTGTGGCAAGAGAATTAACATAGAATTTGTACTCTGCTCACTGATCACTCCCTCTTCAGAGACTAAAAGACTGTTTTATAGTGTATCTACATAGGACTAATTAACTAGTTTGGATAATTTCCTGAGAAATATACTATTAAACTTTCATTTTTACCAAATCGACCTTTGATTTTAGTAGCTTTTGTAAACAGACACTTAGATTGAAATCATTATTTTTTAATTTTTTTGATAGGCAAAATTCCCCCTGTGCCCTCATATTCTCTGTAAGACTTTTTTTTTTTTTTGTCTTTGGACTACATCTTGGAGTTGAAAATGGGCATAGTACCTTCTTGATTAAAGCACTGAGAATTACTCCTCAAACAAACCACTCACATACACCCCATCTTTATGGACTTGTGTCTTCTAGTCTTCCCACTGAACCTTTCCTTCACAATAAACTGGATATGAACCAATTGTCTTCTTTAAGGTTCCATAGGGAACATCTTTATCACCTTACTGCTGAGCTGACCCAAGGATTACAGAAGATCACAGGGCATATGGAAATTGTAGGTTTTAACTTTTATTATGTCAACTCCCTGCCCTATTTAATTTTCTTCTTCAGTTGCCCCAGGCTGGCATAGTAAGAGCCTGAAAGCAGTGCTCTGTAGTGGAAGATCATTGGCCTAGGAGTCATGAGCCCTGGGTTCTAGCTCTTGTCACACCTGCACAGCCGGTCACCTCAGTTAGATCATTTTTCTGGTTCTCAGTTTTCATGTCCACAAAAATCAGGGATCACAAACTTAGATGCTGATAACAGTTAATCATTAAGGGTAAATGAGGCAAGCAAATCTGGTGTGTTCTATGATAAACTAGAGTTTATTTTCTCCATACAACCCCAATCCAAAGAGAAGCACTCAACTCCAATTGCTGCCATGGGAATGAGGACCACTCTGTTTCCAGATCTTTTGTGTTTTCTAGAGATCCCAGCTATCTGGATTTTTTTCCGAAAGGGTCTATCTCAATATCTAAGCATTGGCAACAAATACAAAAATTCAAAAATTAAACTTTCTGTGGCCCTAGCAAAATATGTCTCAATTCTTGGTTACCAGTCATAACCTCTAGACTAAATGGTATTTAAAGCCTCTTCCAGTTCTGAAATGTTATACTTTAATTATCCAAATGGTCTGAATTGAAGAAAGAATTGGTATTTGAATATCAGGAATATTTTCCTGGCATCCAGTTCTTATATTTTGAAACAGGTGACCATGGGGAATTGTGAAATGCCCTTCAAGTGATCTTGAAGACTAAGAGACACCTCCTTCTATCTGGAATTAGTTAGGAGCAATTGCAGGGAGGAGGTTGAGTGAGATGTTCTCTTGCAATTTTTCTCAGCTGGGATGTTGTGAAAATGGTCTTTTATGAGTTTTGTTTCAAATGTCCTTGGGTCCTTTCAGAGGAGGAAGGAGATGGTAGTTTAGTTTCTGATTCCCGGGACCCCTCCCAACTCAATTCCTGGAATCATCCTGGGGGACACTGTAAACTGAAATTTAAAGTTATAGTTTGTAATTTCCCCTCTAAGGTTTAGATTAGGTTTCATAACTTGGAACTGAAATCAGGGCAGCAGTCAGAGTATAGATGAAAATGTCTATAGCTTTGGTTGTCAGCATGCTAATGAAAACCAGAGAAGGCAATAAATAAAGGTGGGGATGAGTGATGGCAAAGATAAGAGCCTTTTAACCTCACTTTTTTTTCACTATAATTCCCTCCTTAGGAAAATTGATCATGATTACCCCAATCCATTTTCTGATGGATTAAAAACACCTAGGAAACCCACAAACATCTTTTATGCACTATGTGTGCTCAAGCCCACATAGTGTATAAAAAGTTCAACAAGCAGAGAGAATTCAATGTCGTTACTGATTGTATCAGGATAAATACTAGGTCTCTGATTCCAAAGTAACTGCAGCAAAGTAAACACACCACCACCCTTAAAAAGAGACAGAAGATAGAGGCAAGAAAGCAAGATAGAACACAGATGTATTTGATTACTAATCAAGCCTATTTCAACAGTGCAAAACATATTAATGGAAAAGAGGGAGGTAGATTGAAGCCCAGGCAGGCCAAGCTAGGCGAAGGATCTACTTTCATGTATAAATGAATAACATGGATCATTGACAGCAAACCCAAGTGCTTTTGAGAGCTAAACAGGAAGATAGGGCTGTCTGAGATTGTAATCTTTTCCATCACCACTATTATCGCTGAAACTTTAAGTGCTAGTCTGTACACTTGATGAGTGATGGGCAGAAAGTTCTAATTAGATATCATACATGGTGGTCATGTGTTATTTTATGTCTGCAGCATGAGTTCTCCCTTTGCATAACAGCACCTTGAATTTCCTTTGGGGTAGCACTCTCCTGGCATTGCATGCAGTTTTGGTGGGCCTCTCAATTGACTGGCAATGTGGCCAAGGGCCGGAGATATAAATAGGGCCAACAAGACCTGCTCTCTGAGGAATTTGAATCTTAAGAGAAGTTACACAAGGGTAAGTCCAGAGATCGTCCTGAAAGAGATAGTTGATTTGTGCCTGAATGCTATCCTAGGCCCTCTCATTTTCTGAGGTCTAACAGTTCATTTTTTTTTCTGTGATTCACAGAACTATCTCATAGCCTTAAAATAGATTCTACTTTATATCTAAGCTAGTCAGAGTCACTTCTGTTGCTTACAACCTAAGAAACCTAAAAGATATATCAAGCATCTTCCTTGTGATCTTACCAGCTGAGAGTTGATGGTGAGAAGACAGACTGAGAATCTATAAAATATTATTAGTAAGTGAGTTTGGTGAAGTTACTAGATACAAATTCAATCTATAAAAATCAATTAAATTTGGGGGCAGAAATAGAGTTCTGAAACAGAATCTCAGAGCTGATGATTTCTTGCTGGTATATATAAATCAATATTTCTATATACATATGTAAATAAATATATTTAACAAATAATTTAAAAATAAAATTTAAAAAGCATACCATTTACAGTAATATCAAAAACATATAGTTGGGATAACTCTACCAATGAATCTATATATGTATAAATCTCTACACAGATATCCATAAAACACTGTTGAGATAAAACCAAAAAGACCTAAGTAAGTAGATTCTTGTTGTCAGTCATCAAATTTTGGGGCAGCAATAGATTTCTGAAATAGAATCTCAGAGATGATGGTGGTGTAGTACAAGTCCATCTTTATGTAGATAAGTAGAATGAGGCTAGAAGGATAAAACATCCTCTTCAAGTCAGCCCAGACAGACAAAAATAGCCCTGTATTAGCACCAGCTTACTGCAGTTTGCTGCCAATCTGGACATCTGTATGCTGGGGTTAGACCCACAATCCTTATCTCTCAGGGCCATTGCTTATACAGTCCTGGCCTCTAGTTTGCTCTGCCACTTTTTAAGGACGTTCTAGCAATGGAAGTTCTGTCTTCTTTCTTTCCATCTTTCCTGAATATTCTGATACCCATGGAAAACCAATGGGCTGGACTCACTATCTATAAGATTCTCTGGCTGGATTAGGCATCTAAATTCATGTTGATTTCTAGGGTTAGTAACCTGCCATACCTCTGACTGTTTGAAAGTGGCAAGTCCTTGCTCGAAGACTCACTCATTACCTATAGCTCAAGGGACCACATTCAAACAAGAGACATCTTGTCATTACGGTTTCCCATTGTCTGGTCACAGACATTGTATAAACGTCACTTCTTCTATTCCTTCTGGAATAACTAGACTTTAGTAACCAAACTCAGACTAAGAACTGCAGAATTCTTCCCCTCTTCCACCCTAGATTTTCCCTCTGCTGTTTTTTCCTCTCTTCCATGGGTTATTTTTTCCAACTTGGGAGACAAGGAGAATATGTATCCCAGGTAAAGTGAGGAGGAAAAGGGGAGGAGCTATGGCACAGACACATCAAAAGAGCCCTTTGTGCTCAGGGCACATTATTCCTGGAATCCAATCAAGTGCCCAAAACCCAACCAAGCTTTTCAGACAGCACAGAAACCAGTCATGCAGGCCTCTTGGGCTCTGCTTTTTTAAAGCTTTATAGGGTACACTGAATTATTTGGTTGGGTCTTTTCAACCGTGTGACATTTTGGTTTTCAATGGCACAAATGGAGTCGATCATTAATTATTTGGACGCTTTAATTAAAAAAAAACTCACTGTGGATTTATGAGGGTCCGCTGGGGGGCAAGGACAAGGAGCCCTTTAGTGATTCTCTCATTTGAATAAGAGTGAGGGTTGCGGAGGTCTAGAAAGGGAGGGTATAGAATCATCTTCCAAGAAGGTCTTAAACCCAAGTTAGGGTTTATTTGATGGAGGAGAGGCTTACAATGAAGAAAATGGAAGGGAGCACAAGAAAGCAGAATTCTGGGACCTGCCAAATGCACTAGGGGGGAGGGTGTTTAATAAACGCACTAGGGGGAAGGGCGTTAGCAGGGAGCCATCAGCCATCAAGAGCTCCCGAATCAATACCTTTCACATCAAAACTAGTAAGTCCTCTGGGTTGAGGTGGGGAAGGGCTGGTTTCTGGAACATACAATTCACTGAACCAGAGAGAGACTCCAGGAGGGGAGTTTGTGAGTGGAATGTTGAATGCTCAGAAGGACAAGTGGATGTCTTCCTGTTTCAGAACAGCGAGGTAGCGAAGGTGTAACATCTGCTTCCTTTCTGGGGCATGTTTTGCAGCCTCAGCCTTCTTCTGTAACATGGATGTGTGTCCCTCCTGGGTCACACACACTCTCCACTTCCTGATAATCCTGAAAAAGCTGTCACACTCCGAGAGAGGTGCGGTTCTGGGCGCCTCTCCACAAAGGTTAATCTCAATGACAAGTGATCCTGGGTGGGGTTGGGAAGCCTGGGAAAGGAAGTAAGCTGTTCTCCAGAGACAGCAGGAATTCCCATCTATTCAGCCCCTTGAATCCAGGAGCCTGAGAGGAAAGACTCAGCACATTTAAAAAATACTGATGAAAATTGCTTATCCTTAACATCAAAATGCATAGTAATGCCATATGCCAAAAAGAAACATACTGGTTTGTGTGGATATCTTTGCTGATTTCCCCACTTAGATTTTTTAAAACCCTTACCTTGGAGTGATTCAATATGAAAAAAAAAAATGCCAAAAAACTTGAATGTTACTGATGTCTTTCCTTCTAAAGTGCACAAAATTATTTTGAGAATTGTTCTTATGGTGCCAGTTGACTAGACCGTATTATTTATCTTATTTCGCAAAGGAGAGAAACTGAGTCTGAGGGATGTCAACATGCCAAGTCCATGAAATATTAGTGGGCTGGAATTCTAGCTGCTGGAAAAAAGACATTCCTCACAAAAGACCTCACAATCATATCCATGGAATTATAGCACTGGGCTCTCCAGATGGTGCTACAGGAAGACCTCCAGAAATTTGACAAGTAAGTTATTTGTTCTTCCTTACAGTCACTTCTCTGCAAAGGTTGGCTTTATGCATCTAATTTAGAGATGAGAAAAATAAACTTTACCCAAATTTTTGTAGCAAGTCCATTCGGGGTGTTTTTGGTAGTGTTTGCTTTGTCTAAAGTTAAGGGCTGGAGAGGTCATAACAAATTGAAGATAAACCTGGCTTCAGTTATTTGATGATAAAATAATGGAATTAAACATTAGAAAGCATAATTGATGGACTTACTTGAGGTGAGAGCAAAAGCAAGCTTTCGTGTCTCTTCCCAGCCTCCGTAGATCAAGATGGGAGGAATGTTGCTGGGAGAAGTGGTTCTGAAGCCTGGGGGAAAGAAATGGTTCAGACTCAACCACACAGGTGGAGAGGGTAATGGGCCATAGCTGAGGAATTTTTAGGTTCCCCAGGGTATGCTGTCCACCTCCACCGGTTAGGGAAGGCACGGGGACATCAGCAATGGGTTTTGGCAGGTAAAAATATGATGACATGGCCGGGAGAATGTGTTCCTTTATCTCAGTTTTGCCCACAGGGAGAAGCAAGGGCTTCACTTTGGCCTGGGATCTACGGGGTGCATTGCTGGCTCCCATTGACAGGAGTTGAGCACTGCCCAGGCCCATGGCACTCACCAATTTTCATTCCAAAGTATATGGATAACAGCCAGTCACACACATATATTTGCACCTAAATTCAAGATACTACCTTATGACAAAGTTTAATCATCTTGCTTATAACTCAGCACTTAGAGGATATAACAAATTTCAGAGTGTTTAGTGATAAAAGAGAAGATATACTACATAAGAGGCATTTGTTTGGGACCAAACCCTGAAGCAGAGCCACTGTGTCTGAAGTCCCTTTACCTGGAGCCCTCTTTCCCCTCATTTTTACCTGACAGATTCATGTTCTTCATTCCTTTCTCAGTTCAGGTTCAGACTTCCCCAGAGATGCTTTTCTGTACCCCTTGGTCTAAATTAGGTCTTTGTGTAAGGTCTATTAAAGTGCCCTCTGTTTTTTCTTCATAGTACTCATCACATGAAAAAATAGTTACATACTATGATAAGCTATTTAATCCTTCTTTCTTCCAGTGGATGGTAAAGTCCTTGAAGATAAAGATCATGTCTGTGGTGCTCACAATAGATGTCTAGCACCAAGCAATATTTATTGAATGAATGAATGCCCTTGTCAGGAAACCCATTCTAGACTGGGGTTCTGCCATTATATGCCAGGATGGTCTTGGCCTTTCTGAGGCTCAGTTTCCTCATCTGTTAAATAACCTGTTTGCAGGATCTCTAAGGCCCCTCCTGACGATGCCACTCTACAATCCATTGTAACCCACCTGTTCTGTTTTTCTTTGGCAGTTCCCTTGGCTCTTCAATTCACCCTCCCAAATAATTTCAGCTCTTCAATGCATTAATGATAAGGAGATCTTTTACCGTTGATTCTACAATTCTCTTGGGGGAAACTACAGCTCACAGCTCTTAACACTTCACTCCCCAAATTCCTATCTGACATTTTTTTTCCCTCGTTTTCCTTTTTGGATCTCTGCAGCTTCCTCTTTCTTCTGGGCCTCTCATTACTCTCTGAAGCCTCAAAGACTTTTGTAATTTATTTAAAGCAACTCAGCACTGTGCCCAAAACCCTTCGCTGTTCAGCTGACTCAGGGTATACAGTTGTCCTTGCTCAGATATCCCATGAGCAGGCTGCAGCAGCTCAAGTTTATTGTGTGTCTCTTTCCAAATCCATATTCAGTGACATTATGCTGGTAGCTTGAAATCAGCCATGATGGGAGTAGTTGCACCATGGAAATTGGCAAATGCTATAAATCAAAGTTTTTCTTTCTTGGAGAACTAATTGTTAAATATCAGTTACCAGTACACCACTGTCCAAGCTCTTCCTTGGACAACTTCCTTAGGAAGTTGGTTGAACCAAAAGATTCTTTAACATCAAACATTGTTAAACAGAGTAGCAGAAACTAAGAAAGGTGCATATAAACTGGTAGCTGTATTGTTTAAGTTTCAGGCAGGAAAACAGAATCTATGCCAGGCAGGTCAAGAGATGAACCTTAATATGAGAAACTTGCTCCAAAGGTGTTGACAGAGCAAAACGGGCAAATGGGTGAGGCAAGCCTTAGTCTATCAGGAAGATATTTCTAGCTAGGGCTAAAGTGACTGAGACGGGAAGTGATGTTAGCAGAGTTTAGGAACTGGGACTGCAAAGGGAGAGGCTTCCTGGTGGAAGTGGAACCCCAGAAGAGACCAGACTGCTGCTGCAATGTCTCTAATAAACAGATGAAACAGGGGAAATACCTTGGCTTTTTCCTTCCTCTAATGTTCTTCTGAGGCCTCCCATTGGCCAAACTTAATCAGGAGCCAGATGGAACAGGAGCTTGGGAAATGTACCAGGAGGAGGTCAGCCCCTGTGATGCAGAACAGGGCAGAGCAAGGCTTGGCAGTGAATCTGACAACAAACAGATAAGTTACCATTTTAATAACTAATATTATTCCTGGAGGGACACTCAATACCTTTCAGGTTACCACCAGTTACACTGATTTCCTAGAGCCCCAGAGTCGAGCCTTACTCTATAAACCCAAATAATTCCCTAAGTCTGGCTCCCAAGTCCATTCTACAGGGAAGAGGATTAAGTTCTAAAAACTTAAAATGCTGACAATTTTGCTATAGCTTCATGAAATTGATCCCAAGAACCAGGAACTATCATGATTTATAGAAAGATAGACGTTCTATTAGCGTTTGTTCATGGGGAATCTCAGATTTGTTGAATGATCTGATGTTCAGATTAGAAGCAGCCATGAGCCCCTAAAGAAGCAGGCCGAATGCAGCAGGGGAGTTCTGTGCTCCAGTCCTGGATTTGTTGTTTCCTTTCTGCATGTGCTGGAGCAAACCGCTTATTGTCTGTCAGCCTCGGTTTCCTCATCTGCATGCACTGATGACCATAATCCTGGCAATGACACAACTTTGCTCTGAGGCTCTCATGAGAGCAGGCAAGTGAAAACATTTTGTAAGTTGGAAAGTGTTACAACTGTGCAAGGGAATATTGTTTAAATGACATTTCTCGGCAAGGTTCAGCTGCCTCCCACAGAGTGAAGGTCAGCTTACTAATGCCACCCTCATAGCAGAAATGGTCCCAACTCGCATCTTTTATTTTTCCTTTTATTAAATTGGGAACAAAACCCTCATTGCTTATACGTGAAAATTGCTAGAAGGTTCATCTAACTTAGAAATGCCTACAAAAATTTCACTCAATTTGCTTTACATTGTCTACGGTGTGGAGGAAGAAGCCATCAGGGTTTCTCTAGAAGGAAGCATACAATGCAGGCCTGTGGGTTTGGGCCTCCAAACCAGGGGCTGTAGGGTCCTCCAAAGGGCAGTGGGAAAAAGGTTCTTCAGGTTTTTGAGGGTGTGCTCTGCAGCCTTGCTGAGGAACATTTATGTATCCTATGTGTGCTGGTGCATTTATTAGAGGATGTGGTAGTGATGGCGTTGGGCAGGTAGGTTTCCGGTGCCAACAAGCTGCTTGCTTTTCAGAAAAAGTGGAGTTTTCCTTGGCTCCACTGCCAGCTGCTTTATCTGTTTTCATTAAAGATGAGTTTCCAAAGTACCATTTCCTGAAATCTCTTGGCTGCAGCCAGGTATGCAATTCGCAGTTGCAAGTCCAGGGAGAAGGTGAGCTGCCAGGGAGAAGTTTACAGTAGGGTGGGTCGTTCAGAGGAGTGCCAATTGAGGTCTTGCCAGGAAGCAAAGAGAGAGCCAGAAACAAGGACCCTTCATGGGAAACTTTCTCCTTCCAGCTCCATTGGGAAATTCACATCTTAGAATTTTAGTTTGAATCATTAGTCTGTGTTCTTGTCAATTGAAGAGGGAATATTGAGCTTCAAGTTTAACAGAGTGACACTAGTTGAAGAGTTGTTACATCAAGGCTTTTTGTTAACTCTGTTTACAATATGTCCCTGTGTTTAGGGGGCTCACCATGTCTTATCTTGACCCTTTCTTAGTGCACTTATGGCTACTTGGGTAAATATTTTTCCTTCCCCATCAGATTTTCAGTCTTGAGCTCATGTCACATTTATCTATAAACTCTCCAGTGCCTAATACACATGCAGTGGTTATTAAATGTTGTTTGCATAAATGATCAGATGATGAAAACTTAGAGCCATTAACAAGGTTCTGATTAGAGATTCCCTCTTTCCACATGTATTTATTGAGCATCTCATATATGCCAAGCCCTGTTACAGGCATTGAAAAGATATTGAGAACAAATTATACATAAATAATAGGAATGACCCTAGCGATAACTTATTTTTTCCACTCTTTATATCCCTGGCTGTTGAGAACTTCTGATCATGCTTAGTTCTCTGGTCCTGTAATTCCCACATTTCTGGCCACTTTTCCATGTGCAAAGCCTGCCCTAGGTGTTGGGACTTACCTTGTTGGACTTCCACAGGAGGTGAATAGCTGCAGGCTAGTTAGTAAACTGGGTATCCCTGTCAGCTCTTCTATCCGACAGCAGGATTTTAATCAATTCCCTAGTTATTTCTTTCCCACTGTGTGGTCTCAGAAGACTGAATTAGACTCTGTGGGTGCATGTTACAGACAGGTAAGTTTTTTCCTCAACTCAAGGAAAAACTTCCTAATAGAGCTGCCTGGCAATGAAGTAGACTCAAAAAGTAGTGAGCTCCCTGCTCCTGGGAGTTCTCAAAGAGAGACTGGACAGGGAACTTGATGGGCTGTAGAGGTGGCTTCTACTTTGAGTAGCAGAGAGAACAGTGTACTGCCATGACCTCTTAGAATTTGAGGTCAACCATGGTTCAAGCATTTCGATCTCCAATGTGGCCCTGCTCATTAGGCACCAGGTTAGCTGCTCATGCCATCACCCTCAAAATGTCAGAGGAGCTCCCCTGCTCTTTTCTAATTCCTATCTGCCAGGTCTGCAATTGCCTATTTCAGTATAACCTAATGGATGCCCAGGAGGCTCAACCTCCCCTAACAATAGATCAATGGTGGCAGCTCCTGGAGGCTGCATTGAGAGGCAATTTGAGACTGCATGGGAAGCTATGGTCATTTAGCCATGTCTTCCAGGCTAGCAGCCTTTGCATATGGACTCACTATCCCTGATCATCTCAGGTCTTTTTCTCCCTGCATATCCTAAACAGCAACCTTTTTGCTTTAATCCTTCCTCTTGCTGAAATTCCCAAAAGCCTTTGTTTCCTTTCACTGTCTCCTAATGGTTCTGAAATATGGCTCCCTCCTCTTCTATGAGATAGACTTTTCTAGGACCATGTTATTCATAAAAATGGCACATTAAGACTTGAGTGGCCAGTAAAGGTCTTTGGAAAGTCTGTTATTTCCTTTCCTCTTTCTTTTTTCTATCAACTGTACTGATGCTGAAGTCCCATAGGGTCTTACTAAAATGGAAATACTATCCCATCCCCAACCTGGAGGCAGTAACACAAATAACAGCCAGACTCTAATTGTTTAGTATGGAGTATCTATTCTACTCCCTTTCCTCTGACAGTATGGGGCCCTGGGTATAGAAGCCAAGAAGAAAAAGGAGGGAGCCAGGGTTTTACCACAAGGCAGAGAAGGAAGTTGTGTGTGTATGTGGGGAGGTGGAGGTGAAGGGGAGGCAGAGTCCCACGGACTGGTAGACTATTTCAGTTCAAAGGAGCCTTAGAGGTCTAGTCTGGCTGTCTCATACATGTGGGGAAACCATGGCCACAAGAGGGGAACAGACTTGACCAAAGCCACAGTGAGAAAAGCACACATATTGTCTTTGCTTAGTTTGCCTTTAGGAGTTTCTAAATGTTTCTGTATAGGGGACTTTCTCAAGGTGGAAGTAGGTTTCCTCAAGTTGGAAAATTAGGATAGATGATGGCTGCCACAGCTTTGCAGAAAGGAAGACAGCATTACAGAACTATACCTCAACCACTGAAGCCAAATCAAAGCTAATCAGTGCCCTTTCTCTGGTTTGTATATTTTGAAAAAAATAAATAGTAATTTTCTTGTTCATAGCAAGCGTAGGACAACACAAAATGATGCTTGAATTTCTATCTCTGGATGGCATATCTTATGTTACACATCTTCTGTGGCCCTTATCTTCAACATTTTGGCCTATAGAAATCCTAGCGCAAGGTTGATACTCACCAAATGTTTCCAAAGTAGGATGAAAATCCACCCTTTCCTTTTGTGGGGTGTGAGGTGGTGGGGAGTGAGGGAGAGAGAGAGCGAGCCAGGAGACATTGCCTATTATTTTATGGATTCCATGCATGTCTTAGAAGAGGACTTTGCAGACAAATGACAAACGTTGGGACCATTTACTCCCCTTTCCAAGGGTTTAGTGGAACAGTAGCTAGGTGTCTTTCTTTGGGCTAAATTTGTCCTGTATAACCATATTACTGCTGAGAAGCACAGAGGCTCAAAATGGTCTTGTAATTCCTTTCTCCTTTGGAGGAGATTGTCAATGTATTTTTTTCAATACTTTCAGAATCCCAATTGTTTATAGTAACTAGAGATGGCAGAACCTGGCTGAAGTGGGAAGGCTGAATTTTATTTAACCTCTAATTTAGTTCTCTTCTCAAGTTTGTCCAAGTTCCTGAGACACCTTTTCTCTGTAAGTCAAGCCATTGTTTGTCAAGGGAAATATAAATTAAGAGTTCTGTTCTCTGAATTAAATGGAAACTAGGGCGAGGGAAGCAGATTCTTGCTATGCTCCTCAGATCTCTAATATAATATAGGAACTGAAGTCATTGTGGGTCTTAGATGTGATGGATTCTAGAGGAATCCAAAACTCAAAGAATGTGGGAGTTATGTGAAGCCAGAAACCCAGCCTAAGTTTGACTCATCAGAGCTCTTAATAATCAGGTTGAAAATTCCACAGCATTATTGAAAGGGGCAAATTCCTTTCTTTTTAGACAAAATGGATTCTGAAACCATCCATATTCTCTAATTGGACTCCCAAATGGACAAGCCACAGGCCATGCCCAGATCAGCAACAGTGATGCCATGGTCATCCCCATGTTTATTGGAGAAGGGGAGCTAAACTTCTAGCACTGCATGAGTTGTTCAATTATGGATCTCTGGATTGTGTGATTTGGAAGACACACAACTAAGGAATAACTCTGGCCAAAACTGAGTTTGTAAAACTGGTGTAGAGCCAATGAGAAGTAACACAATCTTCATTTCTCTTTGCAGGGCTAGAAATGACACTTGCAGGCTTTAAGCCTATACTGTGAAAGACAAAGAAAATTGGAAACAGTGTTCTTTAACGGACACTCACAAGGTACTAAATTCCATTTTTATCACCTCTGCAATCTGATGACCTAGCCATTGAACCAGTATTTCCCACAAATCTTCATAATAGTTACCTTCATGTACCTCACAAAACATTAAGGACAGATGATGAGCAAAGCTAATACAAAGTATTAACAGCCTAAAAACTAAAGCCCTATTTACTTAAATTATGACAGCTGCCATAATAAATAGACATTTAATTCAAGTAAGCCTCCTTGGGACAGTGTTTTTTTTTTTTTTTTTTTTTTAACTACTATTATAAAAAACACACCAGGCCGGGTGTGGTGGCTCACACCTATAATCCTAGCACTTTGGGAGGCCAAGGCAGGAGGATCACCTTATGTCAGGAGTTCAAGACCAGCCTGGCTAACATCGTGAAACCCTGTCTCTACTAAAAATACAAAAATTAGCTAGGCATGCTGGTGGGCTTCTGTAATCCCTGCTACTCGGGAGGCTGAGGTAGGAGAATCACTTTAACCCAGGAGGTGAAGGGTGCAGTGAGCCGAGATTGAACCACTGTACTCTCCCCTGGGCGACAGAGTGAGACTCCATCTCAAACAAAAACAAGAACAAGAACACTCACACACACCAGTGGGTAAAATGTTGATTCTGGGACTCTACTTCCAAATCCACTGGATCAGAGATTCTAGGGTTGGGTCTCAGAAATTTGCATTTTAAACAAAGTATTATAATAGATTTAATAGATGATATACTGTGCACATATAGGTACTATGATTTTTTAAACACAGTAGATATTCTGATTAAAAAATGAGTCATATTTCAGGGGGTGCTGAATTTATATAGCTCTGGGTTCTGATGTACTCTATTAATCAATAGATATTAATCATAAGACAGTGGTTTATAAATTTTCTTGGTTTTTAAAAATAATATGCACTCAGAAAAAGTTGGTAGCCACGCTTTAGAACAAATACGTGCTGAAGGTGCAAATTACTGATAGCATCTTCCTGAGATTGTGGATGGATTCAGCTGGACAGACACTTAGTGGAGGCCTCCCATATGCTGATTACTAAGCTCAGAATTATCCAGCTATTGATAGGGGCTGGGCTCCAACACAGTTCTGAAGACCCCCACGTTTAACTTCTTCCTATCTACAAGTATCCTCTGGAAGAAATGACAGCAGAAATGTTCTGACTTTATGAGGAGGAGGGATGCCAGGAAGGTGAGTAGGGAAAGGACTCCAGAAGTAGGACGACTGAGCTGGAAACACTGAGATTTAAGGTGCCTAAATATTTTATAAAGGCTTGCTCTCCCTATGGATATAAAATACATTTTACCTGGCTACAGCCCTCACCTCATGATTTGGCCTGTTGTTCTGCATGTTATGGTAAGAGTTCTGGGCTGTGCTGTAATGAATAGGATAGGAGAAAGCCTTGGCTGGCAGGAGTGGTTAGCTTGAGTGATCTGAGGCCTGGAGAATTATGACTTAAGGATGAGGTGGAAATTGGCACCTCATTGCTTTGTGAGGCTACTCTGACTTGTGCCTTTCCCCTTCTGGGTGCCAAGTTGCGAGATTAGCTCTATTTCTTTGGGGTGGGACTTGCTCTTTAGAAAACTAGTGATTCCTTAGTGTCACAGCACATCATGCCCTCCTCCCTTTGCTGTTGATATTGACCACCCAGCCTGTACACACTACCTTCAACTGCTTGCGCAATGATGTGGCCTGACCCCTGGAACAGAGGGCTGGAAAGTCCTTGTGGGCTGTCCTTCTATGGTTACTTCAGGGTAAGTCTCTTCAGTCCTGTCCTCCAGGGCTTGCATGAGAAAATCAGAGCCCTTTCAACTCTATTTCTACTCCAGTTTATTGAACACATAGATTAAGCAGAAGCAATTTCAGGGAAATAAACTATATATACTGCTTAGATTAATTATCTAATAGTTTTCTAAGAGCTAAAAATGACAATATTCCACAGTCACTATTTCAATGCTGGGAGTATCAAAAGCTCCTCACCCCACTTTTGTGTATTTATAAACACAGAAGAAGAGTTTAAAGATACTCACTGACTTTCTCCCCTCCAATACTTTACTACATCCACTCCCTAGCCCCTGTATGTGCCTGAGTACACATGCGTGTACCTGCATGGGCACATATACACACACACTTTTCAATTCAGTGTTATGTTCTCAGGACAAAGAAGGGCTAAGATAGTGCTAGAGAATGGAAATAAAAGGCTATTTGTAGCTTTTGTCTTTAAAGCCCACAACCTTAGGGAGATGGGGAGAACTCAAAACACAGAAAAAAAATGCCTGGAAAGATCCATCCTAGAAAATGTTCCCACAGGCAGAAGTGGGGAAGATAATGAAAGGGAAAGTGGTAAAATCATACTTTTCGTGGGTCATGGAAAGAGAGGCCCTGCTTCTTATACAGAATCCCAGGCAGGAAATATCTACTGTGAGTCTCAGCATATGGTCCCTTACTGACATTTCCATGCCTCTTCAGGGCACAGAACATAATGGAACCTATATCTGCAAATGCAGTAAGAAAAGCCCCTGAGCCTAAACAGGCAGGTGACAGGAGCAAAGGACAATTCAGCAGCAATCTGCTTGGACTGATAGCCACTGATAACCAGATGCTCAAAGAATGTCTCTGTGGGCACTCAGGTGAACAGGTGGCCTGAGAGCCCACAGGCTTTTGTCCTCTGTGAGCACCCAGACTTAGCCTCTGCCTTTGGAAGGTGATGGGTTCTTGAAAGTATTGAGCTTAAGCACATCAGAATAGCATCTTAAACTATAAAGTTAGTTATTAACACTTCCCCCTGACCTCAGAGAGGTATATTTTCTGTACACCCTGGTGGTGGTCTGCAGACTGGCACATACTGTATAGGAAAGTCTACTGAGACTTGGAAAGCTTGTGTCTGCTCATTCACCCCATGCATTTGTACTAGACACCAGTGATCGTGAAAAAAAAAAGAAGCACCTCTAGACACAGAGGGGGCTCATTAGTCACTTGGGGGCCTTAAGTCCCTCACTACTGCACCCAGCTTTAGAGGTAGGGCCAAGGGATATGTTAATGCTCTCTGAGTCACAATATTTTCTCTTGAATCTTCATGATTTGGGAAAATGTGAGTTAGGACGGATGATAAAGACAGAGAGAAATATAACATTTGGATACTTCTAGGTCCTCTCATTCTGAAGTCAAATACTGAGACCCACAAATGAGCATTTATTTGAATTCTTTTGTCTTTAATTTGATTCCTCAGATATATTCTCTTTAAAAGGCAACTTCAAAAATGGGGAGGGGTGATTAATTTATGCTATTATAGGGGGGACATCCTTTTCATACGTCTAGAAAATCTTTTGCAGATTTCAAAGGTTTCTTAACCTTTTCTGACATTTAAAAGCAAACAGAACCTCTGCCAGATAAAAGTGAGCTGAAAACAACGGTCAAGTTGATGTCCAACTGGAAGGAGCCTGATTCTTCCAAATTCCTTCCCTTTTACACACTCTACATTATGAAATGGTACCACAGAATGCTGATGTCTCTCCCTTAAAACACACACACACAGACACACACATGCAAAAATCACTGAATTATCATGGCTAAAATGAGCCTAGGACAAACTGTCAACAGAACACGGTCCAGATAATATTTTATCCCTTTCTCTGTCATTAAGGTTTTAAGGGTGGGATTCAAAACTGGAAGGATTAGAGCAGGCTGTTGGGAAATTTACAGCTGAACACAGACTCTCACTCCCATTCACTCTCTCTTTCTCTCTCCTCCTTCCTCTTCTCTTTAACAAGTTAGCAGCATGTGGCTTACCCTTGTTCCAGCAGCGATTATTAAAATAAAAAACACCTTTGGCCATAAACACAAGTGAAAATTGAAACACGCTCATGAAAGTTTATTATTTTCGCTTCACTAACTTCACCCTACATGGAGAACTTTATTTGCCTCAGGAGATCCTTAGGTCAGGTAATGAAAAAGCGCAGGGGTGAGACAATCCTAAATGATTGGGGTTGGGAGGCAGCTGGGGGGTGTTGTGCATCTTGGCCTTGAGCCTGCAGAACCACTCAAGTGTGTAGGCTTACCCGTACTGGAAGCCCACTTCCTCCCTCTCTCTTCTTGGGGCTGCACTGCCTCGAGGGTCATGTTCAGGGAGCTGGACGTTGAGTTGATTTTAAGCCAATCTGCCCTTCTGCTGGCTTGCTGGCCCAACATTCAAGTCATATGGCTGATTCTGCAGACTTCTTGGAGCTTTGCTTTGACTTAAGGCATTTTTAGCCCCTGACTGGATTTTCTCCCAAACTCAAAAGGAATAAAGGGAAGAATGGAAGGGCAGATATCGAGAGGACAATGAAGAGACAAGGTGGGGAAAGAAGGCCTACATTCAAAGAGAGGTGGCCCAGTTGAATAATTTCCTTCTGAGAAGAAAGGATTAACTGTTACCTGGTAATAGTCTTTAGTTCTAGAGATGAGAGAATATTTTAAACAGAGGAGGTGGATCTTTGTTTATATGAGAAAAATAAAAACCCTTCTATCTCATTTAACTGACAGTTATTTTAGTTGTTTTTGTCACTTGCAGCTAAACCTGGTCCCAAATAGACAGTCATTTATTCCAGGGTGTAGGCTGTCTCTCTCAGAGATGGAACACAAGGTTTGGAGATAAGCCTTCCAGGACCGATGTGATAATTCTGCCCTACAACATACTTGCAAACCAAGTCTCCATGGAGGTCATCACTCTACCATCTCTGGAATGTGGCCCTTATCATCATGGCCCAAGATGGTGCCATCTATATTTAAGGCAGCAGGTGGAGAAAGGGACGATAAAGAAGAGGCCAAGAGTGCATGCCATCTGTCTCCTAAGGGAGATTACAGGGGGCTGCCATATGACACACGCATTTATATCCCATCAGCAAGAAGTTAGTTCCTTGGCCACACTTATTGCAAAGAAGGCTGGAAAATCCTATCTTTTTTATGAGTAGTAATATGCTCAGCTAAAAAGTGTATTATTAGGGAAGAAAAAGAGAAATGATTTGGAAGAAATTGAGCAGCCTCTGCCACAGCAATTCCTAGGAGCCTGGCCCTGACCTATCTTACTGGCCTGTGTTGGTTTAGTCAATGTGTTCCTTTTGTTGTTCCATGAATCCATGTCACGATAGAAAGTTTGTGCTCACCAGTTCTTCATTCTTCTTTCATCTCTGTGACTTTCTGTCAGTGTCTCTCCTCCATGATTTCACATGTATTCTTGTTCTTTGTCCCATCAAAGTCAGCCCTGAGTCAAGTTATACAAACCTGTAGACTTCATACCCTAGACTCAGAACTTAGAACTAACTAATATGGAAAGAAAGAGTTTGCGTGTATTAACACCTTCGATAGCTTTATCACATTTTTTTTTTTAAGGATCCGGACACAACAGTGTATAGCATTTTACATGGCTTATTTTGCACTCACCAATGTGACATAAACTCAACCAGCTTCCTAAAGCCTTCCTGGAAATAGATCGGGATGAGAATCTCCTTTGGATTCTGTCTGGCTCAGGGACTGCTGGTTGTTTCCCCCTCCCCCCATGGGGTGCTGCATGGTTTGGCCCCTCATCCTGGTGAGATGATTCATATCACATCAAATCTCCCTTCTGCTTGCTCACTTTCTCCCAGCTGCCTCTCTCCTGCTTCATGCGTGATGTTTCTGGTTGACTCCCTTTCTAGCATAATTAAATCCAGTAGGCCTTCCAGTTGACCTCATGAGTGTGAGTTAAGCCCATTTATGAAATATGAAATGATCCCAAATGTTCATGATACAGCTTTCCCAGGGGGCTGCGGAGGTGGATCATACACTGAGAGCTTCCTGCTGGAAATGCTGCAGGCAAGGCAGATAGGGCCTCCCTGGAGTTAAGCAGCACCTTCCATGGATTCAGCTCTGGCATCCAGTGGTAGTGATGATCCTCAGTACTCCCTAAGATTCTTTTATCATCTTTCTGCCCCACTTCTCTTCCCAGTCAAGGATACTTGCTCTTATTTTGAGCAAGCAAGGAAAACCAAGATAATGTTATGTCCTAATGGGTTAATGCTTTGTACTGACTTTTCATTGTTATTGGAAGCATGGACCAGAGGTGAATTAACCTATTCGTATGTGTTCAAAGACATTGCTTGCATGGTCATGGGGCTGGGTTTCTTCTATTCAACATTCAGAGTTTCTTTGGTCACAAGAGGAGAATGGAAGACAGTATGAATGACTCAAGGAAAATGACTCAAGGAAATAGAGGCCAGAGAGCTTGCAGCACTTACAGAGTAGTTAGTGCATAGAGACAGCCACGGAGCATGTCAGAGACAAGCCCTGGTGTTAGTAGATAACACCCATTACCCTACTCTTCATACTTCTGCAGAGGAGAAGGGACTTCTGCTTCATCCCCCAGGAGAGAACACAATTAGAGAAAGACTTCTAACTCCTCCCGCCTACTCCCCCAATATGCCCCCAGCCCCTGACCCCTGCCCAGCCCCACCAAGCAAGGAGGAAGAAGAACTCATCTGATTGCTGAGCTTGTGTCCAAGGTCACTGCTTTGGTGGCCTTTCTCTTATAGTAACTAGCTTAGAATTTTCTCTTCCTTCTCTACTTATTCCAAGATGGGTCCTCATATCTTGATTATGGGTGTGAGGGAGGCCAGGAAGATGGTAGAAAGGAGGTTCCCTATACATTTTTCTGAACCAAAGAAGGCTCAAATCATGTCCTCCAACACAGTAAAGCAGAATCCATGTATTTGGGGGCAAAGAAATAAAGCTAATGCTGACTTTGATTCTTATTTGGATCCTGCTTTCAATTTTGTAGGAACCTGGGGTGGGTTTGGGGGAAAAGAAAGCATGACATTAGTTGGCTCTATGCCTGGCTCTGCCTGTTATGCTCACTCCTAAAAAGCCCTTTTAGCACTTACCTTAATAAGCCACAGTCCTTGCCTACATCCCTAGTCATCTTTGGGGTTGCTGCTGAGTGTTTCTCCTTCATTCCAGGATCATTCTGCCATATTCTGTTGTACCTACAAGCAGGTGGGTGGGGGAGGCGGGGGAAGTAAGGAGAAAATTAAGGTCAAGAGAGGTAACTGACAATGAGAACATCATGCGTGACAAAAAGGAAAAGTACTAAAATGCAAAGAGATGTGTTTTGAGGAAGTGGCTCACTTCTGTCTTCTGCCTGTCCTGGGCTTGAATCCCAGTCCCACCTTCTGCTAGCTATGTGACCTTGCATGACTTCTTGACTTCTCTGTGCCTCAATTCAATTATAGAGCCTATCCCCTAGAATTGTTTTGAAGATTAAATAAGTTATTATATAATGGCAAGCACATAGTAGGCATTAAGTGAGCATTAACTTACCACTGCTGCCACTGCCACCACCACCACCACCACCACCACCATCATCATCATCATCATCAATTATCATGACCATGGAATTTCTAGATGTAGGCTCAGGAATGACTGAGGTCATAGACAGAATTTAGGCCTTTGTCATGCTTTGAAGGAGATTCAGGTATAGTAAAAAAAATTCTGGACTGAGAAGTGACATATTTGAGTTCTAGTCCAGCTGTGTGTGGCCTTTGGCAGTACTTCCATATCCAAGTCTTAGTTTACATAGTTACAAAATAAGGAGTTTGAGGAGTTTGGTTTTTAGCGGCTTCCAAGTGTCTGGAGACCAGAGCTGCGATGGCCACATAAACATACCTGGGAGCTTGTTATAAATGTAGATTTCCTGCCCTCCTCACCCCCACCCTCCCAGCCCAAGAGATCTTGATTAGGTGTGTCTGGGATGGTTTGGGAGCCTGTGTTTTTATCAAGTTCATGCTTTTCTCTTCATGTGCTTACATCTGGGATACAACTACAGCCTGTGCATCACTGCCTCAGGTCATCTTTGAGGTCTTAGTTCTAAAATGCTCTTGTTGTGTTCAATTGTGACAACTGAACACAACAAGAGCATTTTAGAACTAAGCATAGAAGGAGGAAACAATTTTAAAAATAAGAAGTAGAAGTGAGTTGTCAGGAATTTAGTGAAGGATTATCTTTGATCGTTTTGCTCATTCAGAAACCAAGAGTTTTCTTCCAAATATATAACAGACTTCAACTTGCAGTTCGCTAGAGCTTTCCAGTGAGCCAGTCTGACCCATTCTTTTCTATCCTGAGACGCACAGCCAGGTCTCTGGGAAAAGAACTGTCCCAGAGAAGTGGTATAAATGCTCTTTCCAAAGCCAGTTCCCAGCACCTCCATTTACATTGGGCCAAATGCTCATTTGATTAACCAGAATCTCAGGAGGCCAAAGCAGAGAGGAGACTCCATCTTGCCACTACAGCATGGAATGAGAGTGTTCTCAACCTGTCTCATTTCTGAGTCTCTTTCCTTGGCAAATGAGACGACTTTGCTGTAATCCCACAGTGTTTCTCTCTTTAATCCAAAGAATGAAATACAGAAAAACAAAAAACAAGGCAAAAAAAAAATGGTTCCTTCCACCATATAAACTGGAACTTCTTTCATCCATTGAATGACATGGTTTCTCGCTTCTTCCCTTCACCATGGGGACAGGGTGGAGACCATATTCCCTCAAGGAACCCAAGGTCATGACATTCATGGTGAACAAACTGCAGCCTCCAGAATGCATTTCCAATTAACACACACAAAGCGTTTCCTACTGTCTCTTAAATTATGGTTCTATATTTATCACTGCCAGCACACCCCTCCCTCCATCTCCAGCTCCCCCGACCCATGATCCCTGCTCCCCCTTTAATTATTTCCAGAAGTGTTTCCATTCTTCTTTTTTTCCATTTTTGGAACCCATTTTGTTATAAGAAGAATGTAATTGTTGCTAACATTTTGATTTCCCTGTTCAGTGAGATTTACATGACACTGAGTTTCTGTGATATAATTCCTCATTTGCTTCCAAGTTTTCTGTTGATGGGCGTTTAATCTATGCAGAATTTCATTATCATCTGATTTGCTGTGGCCTCAACATAAGGAAAGACTTTTCAGGTGTCAACTTTTTTTTTTCGTCTTTCCCTCCCTCTTTGCCCTCTCTCTTTCACTTGCTGTCTCTCTCCTCTCTGTTGTCCCTCTAAACACACATGAGCACATAGAAACAAACATACACATGTGCCTGCACAATTTCTCTGTCCTCCCTCTTCTCTCTTTCTCTCCTGTCTCTTCTCCCTCTTTTCCTCTCCCCTGCTTTGCCTCCCTTCACTTTCTCTCTGTCTCTCTTCATCTCCCTGATGTTTCTCTAAACACACATGAGCACTCACACACACACACATACAAATGTGTGCCTGAACTCTTTCTCTTTCCTCCATCTCCTTTATTTCTCTGTCTCCTGTCTCTTCTCTCTCCTTCCCTCTCCCTTCTGTCCGCCCCCTCCTCTGTTTTTGTCACTGTTACATCTTCTTTCCACCTCCCCTCATATTTGAGTTTCAGCGCTCACATCTAATGGACTGACATCTTGGCTTTGTCCTCCAGCCTAATTCACTCCTCCAAGATCTCCTGAGAGCACAATGCCCACAGGAGACTGCTTTCTGGGAGATGAGGGAGCTTCTTCTGATAGGAGAGTCATATTGGGGATCCTCACAGTGGTCTTAAAAGTCCCCTTGAACTCTAAGATTGTGATTCATAAAAGCCTGACCCTGAGTCTTCTGAAGGATGAAGATGTACTTTAACTCCTTAAGGGCCAGAGTCAGGGCAATCTAAAGGCTATGATTTTTGCACAATAGTTGCATAATAAAATACCTAAAACGTGTGCTTGAGAGAGAGCAGAATTCATGAGATCAGGTGGTAGGTCACTCTTCCCTTGGCACTTTGTACTCATCTATCCAACACATCAGATCCATGGAAGATAAATGCCCACAAATGTAGGTCTCAGTGGATTTTCACAGAGGTAGAGAATTCAGCTCCTTAACCCCTCCTGGAAGCAAATTTTCATCATCTGTGTTGAGTGTTAGAGCTCCTTCTCCTTTTATCTGTTCTGCTGATACTCCTCCACTTTTTAAGTAATTCTTCCTCTTCATTCTAACTCACCTGCCCAGGTATTCTGTACCTCTCTCTCCTCTTTCTGTCCACCTTTACAATTTCTCTAGCCCATAACCTGACTTCAACATCCTCATTTGTCAAAGTTTGTCCATTCTGTGTGGCTTCATCATACTGTGTCCTTAGGATCTTGGGTCCCTGCCCCCCCGCTTTGGTGATGGGATTGAAAGACTAAGAGATTGATGTGATGAATTTTCACATTTTAATATAGGCAGACAGAAGGTGTTCTACTTGGGCTCTGAAGAAGAATGCTATAGGGTGAGAGATGGAGGCACTTAGAAAGCTCACCAAGAAAACATGAATGTTTAGGGAGCACTGTGGTCCCCTCAAGTTGCACCTTGCCTGCGAAACTTGGAGAGCATCTTGCCTGGCCTTATTAAACTTGAGAGGGAGAGGTCATCCTTGTGTCCATGGATCTGTAATCAGTAGCCAGAAAAGGTGAGACCCATCCAGCTTCTCCCAGTGAATTCCTAGGAAATCTGAAACCATAGTTTTGTGGGTATTTTTCTTTTTTCCTTTTTAGCACTTTAAAATTATTACTCTCTTCTTGTTTGTCAGAGGTTGGTGGGTGCCTTCTCTATTCTTCCCTCATTGGAACTCTCACTAGCCACTTGACTTATTATTCTGATGGACTTAATTTAATTCTCAGCTTTAGGAACCTGGAAAATGAGCTAACTCACTTTCTGTGTTCTATTCTTGAGATGCCTAAGTCTTAAGCTACAGAATCTGGAGTGAACTGGATGATTCAGGAATTCCAGAAGCCAGGATAATGAGAAATGATATTCCACCATTGTGGAGTTTTTGTTGGCCCAAGGAAGCCCCCACATTTACATCTTGACTCAGGGCTGGCCCAGTAATGAGTTGGGAAGAAGCCCCTAAATTAGCTTTGAAAAGTAGCCTACTGTGGTGGTTTTATAATGCGCCTGCAAATTATTTGGCATTCCTCCATCAAAAGTTGGAGCCTAATTTCCCTCCCCTTGAAGATGGGCCAGGCTTTGTGACTGCCGTGACACATAAAATGTGGCATATGTTATGCTGTGTGACTTCCAGGGCTAGGTCGTAAAAACTATTTGGCTTGTGCCTGCCTTTCTCTCAGGACACCCCACTGGGAACACAGACACCATGTTCCGAGTAGCACATGAAGATGACACATGCAGGGCTCCAGCCACAGCTCCATCTTATGTCCCAGCATCAACAGCTAGACACGCAAGTGAGCAAGTC
The DNA here is from genome assembly GCF_009828535.3 of Hylobates moloch. NCBI lineage: Eukaryota > Metazoa > Chordata > Mammalia > Primates > Hylobatidae > Hylobates > Hylobates moloch. Next base: position 24,414,168 of record NW_026652276.1, read on the forward strand.
TTCAGGTGATCCCAGCCTTTCAGCTGCCCCAGCTGATGCTGAGTGAAGCAGAAAGGAGCTGTCCCCACACAGATCTGTCCACATTTCAGATGCACAAGCAAAAGAAGTGTTGTTCTTATTTTAAAGCTGCTAGGTTTTGGAGTGGTGTGTCACACACCAATAACTGGAACACCTGACTTTTTTGCCTTATCTTTTGTAACAGGTGTAAGTACCTTCAATTCTTCTGAAATTCTTGACTCTTATCTCAGACCTTCATTCCTGAGCACTTCAGTTCTTAAGTGGCATGCTTCCGTGAATCAATCCCATGGAATAAGCCCTGGTACGAAAGTGAATTTACCTGTTCCCATCAGTAATTAGCTTTGCAATTACATTGGTAGTCCTGGGAATCAATTTCGTTGAATGTAAAATCATGCAGTTGAGCTAGGTAATTCCTGAGGTCTGTTCCAGTTCAGTTTGTGGCTCTTCTCTATAGGTCTGCTCTAATGTCTCTCTCACATCTTCTCACCACCTCCCCCTATATTTGAGTTTCAGCCCTCACATCTAATGGACTGACATCTTGACAAAGCCAAGATGTCAGTCCTTTAGATTTGACTGCTGGAACTTAAATATAAGTTTGAGTTTGGCTCAAAGGGTGAGTTTGCTTTCTAGAAGTTCAGCTGCAAATGTCTGATGATGGCTTTGTGACTTCTCTTTACAAGAATTGCCGGTCATGTAACTGGTTGTTATTGGTCTTCAGTGCTTTCTTCCAATGTAATGAGTGTTGCAGGTGGTTTGGACACTGCAGCAGACTCAGGGAATAGCTATGTCTATACTGGAAGAGAAGGGTTAACCCTGATCCAACTGCTGCCAGATATTTGGCAGTAAAATAGATAGTGACTCCCCTCTTCCTTACATGTGGCCTGACATAAGTGATTCAAAGGGATCCCTGCCTCACCGTGGAAGGCAGATGCTCCTGACATCTCTGGGCTGGGAATGACCTATGAGGGCCTGGAAGGTGGATCATGGTCCTCCATTCTGAGAGAGCATGGATTTCTGAAGTTTCTCAGAACTCTGACTCTCTTCCTGGTCTCACTCAAAGTGGGGACCTAAGTGGTATTTCTCTCTTTCCTTTAGAAGCTGGAGAGAACTTGATATTAAGTGAGAATACCCCATGAAAAGAATTCGTGTCCAAAGAGCAATTGCTTCTCAGTCAGTTTCTCCTGAGAAACAATGAATTGGCTCCAATTAAAGAGAAGGCGAGCAGGCCAAAGTATGCTGTGAAACCAAAAGCAAAAGGAGGATAAGAAAGAGGCTGGAGAAAAAGTCATAAAAAGGGTTGGAACTCTTATAAAAGCCCAAACCAACAATGGTAATTCTGAAAAGTGTGGGATTTGGTTACATAGCTTCATAAACAGTTTAGTCCTGAGCATTAATGCTAACCACACTCTCCCCCTCTATCTCGGTTTGCCTAGGTGAAGGATTATCTAAAGGTGCTGACTGGGCCTTGCCTTGAATCTAGAGTCTTTCCCTCATAGAAATGACACTGAAAGCTGTGTCTGGTCTTAAATACCTAGCACTCAAATGCCAGATTCTTAGTTCATCTTAGACACTTCTTCTATTGAGCAGCTTGATGTCCAGGTTTTTCTCTGCATAGACACTCTTGCCAGGTCTTTCTCTGCATAGACACACTTGATAAGGTGTGATAAGATCTATCTTATCTTCTCTCTGGGGCTTTTCCTGGTGCTTCAACTCACGAAAGCATCTGAGTTCCTCAAGGTCTTCTAACATGCCATTGTTCTCTGCATGTCTGCTTCCCATGGGTCATTTTAAAATTATCTAGACTTTAATAGAAAGAATAAACAAATAATAGGGTCAACACAAGACCATGGTTTAAAAAAGGTACAAAAAAAATTGTATTAGTTTTTTCTCATGCTGCTAATAAAGACATACCCAAGACTGTGTAATTTATAAAGGAAGGAGGTTTAATTGACGCACAGTTCCACAGGGCTAGGGAAACCTCAGGAAACTTACAATCATGATGGCAGCAGGAAGAAGAAGAATGAGAGCAAAGGAGGTGGAGAAGCCCCTTATAAAACCATCCAATTACTTGAGAACTCACTCACTATCATGAGAACAGCATGAGGGTAACCACCCCCATGATTCAATTACCTCTCACCTGGTCCTTTCCATGACACATGGGGATTATGGGAACTACAATTCAAGATGAGATTTAGGTGGGACACAGCCAAACCATATCGGAGACACACACACACACACACACACACACACACACACACACACACACACACAACACACACACACACACACACACACACACACACACACACACACACACAGACACAGAGAGAGAAAAATGAATCAAATATCTCTAGAAGGATACACAGAAACTGGTCACATTGGTTGCCTCCTTGGAGGGATGCTGGTTGGAAGCTATGAACAGGCGATGGAGATGTTTATATATATATATTCCATTCCTTTTGATTTTTGAACCATAGGAATGTATTTTCTATTTAATTAAAACTCTGAAAGTTATTGAATGAGATAACCAATATTGTGTGTGTGCGTGTGTGTGTGTGTGTGTGTGTGTGTGTGTGTGTGTAGTGAGACTCCTTCCAGGGCTATTCTGTGACAACATAAATATGTACAGAGACATAGAGACACAGAGAGTGTGTGGGGGTGAGGATGAGGGAACGAGTATAAGTTCTCCTGTGCACAAGTAGTAGCATACTATATTTACTACTTTATTATTTTGGAGATTATTTGTTATCAGCATAGTTTTAGATATTTCAGTCTTATAATTATTACACTTTTAATTGTATTTTAAAATTATATGTACATTTAATTATATTTTAATTTTTATTTGACTTGTTCCCTATTGCTGAACTTTCAGGTTGTTTCCATGTTTCAACTGCAGTAAATTACAAAAGCAATCCTTGCTCTAGTCCTTGTGTATAACTTGCTGGGGGCCAGGCCATGGTTTATTCTTTCTTTTTGTCTCCCCGAAACCAGCAGCACAGGTTTGCAGGTTTACAAACAAGTAGGCATTACAAGACCACTATTTTGGGCTGATCATTGAGTGTCACTGATAGTGTTTAAAGAGCTGAACCTCTCTATTCCTGATACTAGTTAACTCAAAGTTGCAATTTTCTGCACAAGCAAATTTTACAACAAACCACAGGGTTCTTCTAAATGATTTCTTGAAATGAAATTTTAACAGAATCAAAACCTTGCTAAAAGTAAGATTTCTAATCTGCAGAGAGAAAAAGAATGGCCACCTAGTCTTTTGATTCTCACTGAGCAAGTGAAAACAAGTGCTTTGGGCACAGTAGGGAAAGAAAGGCGGCTAACACATATAGACTTACCTCTTTCTCTGTCTCAGTTCATGGAAATATTTGCACATTGAGTTGTGTAAAGTGGTTTGGATTTGTGTGAGTTTCTTTGGGTGGTTAGGAGATTTGAGATAGGGAGGAATGAAAATAGCTGAAACATAATTTTGATGGTGAAACAACTTGCAAAGAGATCTTAAGCTAGGACACAACTAATCTCAACCACTGTGGACCTATCATGCCCAACATAGACTCGAGAGAGTAAACTGCCCAGAGGTCATGTGAGCAGAATATAGTATTGCTGCTCCTAGAGCAGTGATTATAGGCATGGAGAAAGTGCTTCAGAGTCAACTGGGGAAGACTTCGGATTGTGCTCTTTCCCTCCCTATTCTAGTAGCCCCTCCCTCCCTTTATTAATAATCATCAGAATCACCACCACGATGTGTCTCCTTTGGCATCTGCCTTATTCCTTATGGGATGTGAGGAAGAAAAAAGGGGGTGAATAGTACTATTGTAGAGAGGAAATTAGAATTCTTATGAGCCCTAGGATTTAATAGCTTTTCTCACAATGGTCTTTGTTCTCCTAGGGCTTTACTCATGTTTACACTGCTAATCAACTCCTTCATTTTGGTGCTGTCCCTTTTTTGTGCCTTTGCTTTTGCTGTTTTCTTGGCCTTTGATGTCTTTTCCTGTCTTTTCCTCCAGGCTCTGATATGTCTTTTCTGAAATTTCCTTTGCTCCTCCTCCTCCTTTCTATACCTAAGATTGATTGCTGAGGATCCATGGAGTGCTTGGGTTATACTCTTTGGGATCCAGATTATTGGATTGGAATTTTGTTTAGATTTGTTTCATTTGATCTCTGAGGTCACTTTGCTTGGATGGATTTCTTGGTGTCCCTGCCTGCAACTCCCAACCCACAGCCATGGCCCAGGTTCTTCCTCATCATGGGGCTGGCGTGGAAAGCTGAGTTACACCTCAATACTGATGTCTAGCTGCACCCTTCTCACACAGCTGTGTCTTGTTTCCAGGTAACAGGGCGTCTTGGCAGGGCCACGCCTACCCGGCTGAGCCTCTTTGTAGGGTCTATCTCATCAGAATATGCCCCAAGAATCAGTTCTGAGATTGGCAGCTCCTGTGCCCAATCTCTTTCCTCCCTGCTCCTGCCACCACTATGCAGGCAGTCTTCAAAACTGGACCATTGTGTTTGAGGCTTCCTCCCTGCACCACCTCCCAACTCCCACTTCCTGTCTTCTATGAAACTCTTCAGTCTTTGACACCCATGTCAAATATCGTCTTCCCCACGAGGGCTTTCTCATGGGGAAATAAATCCTTGCTTAGAAATGTATAAAGTGAAAAGTAAAATGATTCTCTCTGTACCAGCCTCACTCCTCAGAGGAAAACATTTAGAATGATTTCTAGTTTTAGACCTTCTGTTGGTTGTCTCCAAAAATGTAAATATCATGTTTTTACCTCCATTAAAAATTGTGTAATAGCATCTTTTAATACTTCAGTCACATCTTTTGATAGTATTATAGTTGAGAAATTTATGCTATTACCAGTATTCCCTCCATTAAATGTGTTTATTACATTAAATAATATATTAAAAACACTAAACACTGAAAAATTTAGAAAATATTTTTGTTTTTCCATTATTTCTGAATAAAATCAGTGCCCAATCACTTCCCTCCTTCTTTTCTCTGACCCACTCTCCTTCCAGTATTCATCAAGCATCCCATCCTTTTGAAATTTACAAGTTTATAATATATACATGCCATTTTGTAACTGTAAGGTCTTTTTAACTTTTTGAACATTTATGTGAATATTGAAAACCAATAAATAGTATTTGCAAAGTTGTATTTACTCCAAACCTGATAGTGTATTTGGATCTAGAGAGAAAGAATAGAGGCTATATGTTGCCACCTAAAAGAAAATGCTTCAAAGATCAAGATCAAGTAGATGCTCCTTTTAGATTCCATTAATTATTCAGAATTATGCCACAGATGATGATAAAAAGGGGAGGAATGTAAATAGACAGTCTTATGTTATCACTAAGATGGATAACTTGGGAAGAAGGAATATATTACATAGAAAAATTACCAGCCCAAAGGCTGGCCCCCCAGGCTTGTTCTTCAAGGGGTTGTGGGAAAAGAAATGAGGAAAGAGGAAAAGGAAAAGGAAGATGTTGAGTAGGACATGGAATGACAGGTGAGAGCAATCACTTAAGAAAGATCTGAAATATCTAGATTTAATAAAATTTGAAGACTAGGAAACATCTCCCCTACCTCTTGGAGAGGCTCACCTGGAAAGCACCAACCTGGCAGTGGCCACATCAAAGTAAAATTGATTGAGTCCCCATGATTTGGAAGAGAAAGAACAAGGGATTTGTTCTCTCAAGCTGTCCTGGGTCCTGAGAGGTATGGACAGGATTTAGGCTTGGGGATGGGAAGCTAGTTGAGATGCTAAAAATGAGCTCACTGAGGGCAGTGGGACTGGGTTTCTGGAGCAGGGCTACAGAGGCCTTGTAGGTATGGAATGGTTCACCTGGACTAGAACCACAGGAAGTCCTAGCCAGCACTCAGCACCATCCATAATGAAAGCAGGAGCCAAGGTGGGCCAGGTCCACCAGCTAGGGCTACTGGGCTGCAGCCAAACCAAAAGAGAAATTAGACCATTGAGTTGTGTCAGCCAAGGCCCTCCATAGCCAATGTCAAGAGATTGGCCAGTATAGAACCATATTCCTAAATGGTCCCACTCTACAGTATTGAGCACCAATAATCCAGAGGGCACCTGTGGGTACAAGGGCCTCTTCTTTCCTCACTGCTTTTAGGACACAAGAAGCCATTCCCCTATGCCCAGAAACCATATTGGGAAAAGAAAGGGTGGGAGAGCAATGAAGTCTGAGAATGTGAACGTTTTATCTAAAAGCACTGATCTGGGGAGTGTCATATCCATTATAAAGATTTAAAGAAGCACAATTTCTCTGCACATCTGGGTGTATCATGAGTCTCCAACCACAAGAAGTCTGGGCAGTTATTAAATATCACTTTTTGTAGCCACCTGGAGTAGAAATATCTGGCTAACATCCTCTGGCTGAAGAAAGCCTGTGCTGTGCTATAACAAATTTGGGAGTATTCACAGTCATGGGAGACAGGTAGAGGCTGGATCATTGAAACTTCCAATAATTCAAAAATCTCATTTTTGCTGAGTGTTGACTATTGACCAAAATTTCCAGTTGCTCGGAGGTTGCCAAATGGACTGATTTGAACTGTATGTCTTTTCATGGCCTCTATCAGAGGAAGGAAGAATCTGTGAAATAATTAAACATGATCTTAGCCCCCCCACCCCCCGGTTGCTGGGACTGGGCATGGGGGTAGGAGGTGAGGACAAAAGTTGGGGGATGAGGCAGGGGTGAGTCTGTGTCACTCTAGTAAGGCCCCCAGGGATTTCTCTCAGGGAACCCATGACCTTCTTCAGAGTTCTTTAGTGACGTTCTTCCCAGTGCACCTTGAATAAAATCTAAGCTTCCTTCCAGGCTGCAAGGTTTGCCACACTAGCCTCTGTTTTCCTTTCTGATCTCATTGTGCCACTGTCTTCTGCCTCACTTAGCTCTGTTTTAAGTCATTAGAGTTTTTATAAAAATTTTGTTATACAATTCTGAGAATTGTATAACAAAACATTAAGCTCTTTTCTGTCCCTTATAGTCGTTACTCTTTTTTTTCTCAAAATCCTCTTCACTCATTTCTTTCCACAGCTATCTCTTTGTCATCCTCAGTATCTCCATTTAATTGTCATCTCCATGAAATGAACTTCTTGATCTTCTCTGACCTTCTGTGACTCTGCCCCCATGATTAGCTTTCCAAACGCCCTGGTTATTAACCTCTTAAGCATGTATCACAAGTTGTGGTGACTTATTTATTTATTGGTTTGCTCCTTTTTCTGTCTCCTGCACTGGAATACAAGTGCAAGCTTCCAAAGGACCATGTCTGCCTTTCTGATCATTGTGTCTCCAGCAACTAGCACAGTGTTGGGCTTATACTTCCCTCTCAATAGAAAACTGTTGGGTGAATGAAATGGGCAGACATTGTTTAATGCTCTGATCTCAGTTCAGATACATGGTAGTCCAAGGGAGGAAAAGGGACAAATCATCCCTTGAAGCCTGTCAACTGGAAAATGTCCCTCTAGAAGGCTGGTTGTCCCTGAGGAGATGGATTAAGTGAGGTTGATCTGGCAAGCTTCCTAGTGGCAGAGAGGGGGTTAAAACAAAGGAGAAAAACAAAAGAAAAATGAAATCTGCTCAAAGCAAAACAGATGTTTCACCTCAGATCCACTTTGTTTCCATGAGGAACGGGTGGGCTGGTGGGGCAGTGGGGAAACAAGAGTGATTGTTTGCCTAGACTTTGCTTCCTCCTAAGCTGCCCAGTCTCTGGCAACCTGTGACTCTTTGCTCCCTCCACCCCTTGACCCCTTTGTGCCTCATCAAATGAGTCATGGCCACAGCATTTGTGGAAACTCCTGGCAAATGGCAGAGGGGAGGGGGCAGGACAGAAACCCAAGAGCTGGCTTCTGGGAGGCTCTGAGGCTGTTTTGACCCTGAGAAGGCAAGTATGGTTGTCTTCCAGGCCGCAGAGGAAAGCATCATGTTTGAATGCTGGCAAGCTGGGTGTCTGAGTGTTAAGACCTCGTGAGAAATAGGAACGAGTTCTATGAGAGGCAAGGTACCTAGGATGCCAGGCTGTGAAGAGGAAGAGAGCTCACTCCCTAACCTCAGGTGCGCAGAAACTTCACCAGAGGCAAGGAAGAGTCAAAGGACCTGGTCTTTGGCAAGACGATTGATTACTGGCAGGGAGGGTTGTTACTGGGTGCAGTGCTGGAGCAGCTCTCTGACACAGCTGCTCTTATTCGACACACATAGAAGGTACCTACTATGTGCCAGGCCTGGTTCTTATCACTCAAGAATCATCAGTGAGCAAACAGCAAAGTCTAGCCCCCATGGGGCTTCCATTCCAGTGGACTCATGATTTATAGGGGTTCATGGAATTTGATTCTATGTCCTTATATTTGGGGTATACTCTAAAGCTATCCTGTTTGCAGGTTTCTCAAAAATTGTAATTTCAGTTGGAGTAATAGGGGCAGTTGCAGTTAAGATCTTGAGAGAGCAAAACAGAAAAGGCATTAACAGGAGAAATAGCCACCGAAGTCCATTGCAACAGGCTGGCAGTAAAGAGCTTCCTGTTGCTAGGATGAGTGTAGTTCTTAGAGTACAGAGACCCTCCCCAGGAAAGAAGCAGTTTGCTTGGCTTCTGTGGTATACCTGGCAGACAGTGGGGTAGATTCTTCTGGCTCTCACTCTTACTTCTAGCCCATTGGCAATGTTGCCACCCCAATGCCTCCTCTTTTGAGGTACAGACTTGCAATGCCACCAGCCTCTTTTCCTTCCTAGCTTTGCCATTTGCAGGCTGGTTACTGTCCACTCAGGGCAGGCTGGTATTGGTGTCTGTGCTGATGTGTTCTCACCTCTGCTACCTCTTCTATTAATGTTCTAGATGTATCTGTCAGGAAAGACAGAAGAGGGTGGAGTGGGGATGATTGAGCTTGTGGTTGCCTTGAAACACCCATAATCCCAGCACTTTGGGAGGCCGAGGCAGGAGGATTGCTTGAGGCCAGGAATTGGAGACCAGCCTGGTCAGCATAGTGGCACCTCATCTCTCCCAAAAATAAAATAAAATACAAATAGGAGTTTGTGATCTCTAACGGATGCTAAGAAAGGAACAAAGTCCAGATGAGATTGGTTTCCTCTTTTTCCTCATTGCGCTTCAGCAACCCTGTCTCAAGGCCACCTGCAGGTGATTTTGTCTCCCAAAACTCTTCCCCTGATATGGTAACCACTGAATCCCTGCACAGACCACACTGGTCTTCTTTGGCCCTCTCTCCCTTGCTTGCCAGATGCCTCTGAAGTCATCATGTTTTTCTTATCCCCCAAGTGCATTAGCTGAATACCAATCACCCCTAACGAAACTTCACTTCTTTCCTACCTAGCATAGATTCCACGTTATACCTAGTCAGTTGTTATTCTAACAGAGAATAACACCCTTTTAGCTTAAGCCATTCTTTGTTACATTTTCTGCTACTTGCAGCCAAATACTTTCTGAACCAATGTATCTCATCTCCCTGGGCCATTTAATTTTTGATGTTGCTATGCTGTAGCTGCTTAGAGTTCCCATGTATCTCTTATTATGAACTTCCTATATTTATGAAGCTATCAGAGCTGGAAAATCCCTTAGAAATCAGCATCCAGTCTCCTAACTTTTATATAGGGAAAGTAAAACCCACAGAGGGCAAGTAATATGGGAGTTAGTGGGACAGCCAGGCCTGGAACCCACAAATCTTGGAAATTAGTCCAGTGTTCAGTGCCAGCCATCTCCCTATTTCCTTGACTTGAAACAATAATAAAGGTTGAGGGTGCAAAGAAAATCTCTGCTTTTGCTTGATGTGGCTATTGTAGACGTACTGAGCACAGCCCTGTGCCTGAGGCTTTGACCATCTTGTGGAAAGACAGACCCTGAAAATACGGGCAGGGATCTGTCTCAGAGAGTGGAGAGGCCCCAGGCGCTGGCTCACAGAGCTTTTCTCTCCACTCCTGTAAATTACTTTCCTGGAGACAGATTCAGCCTCTGCCCAGCCCCCTATAGCAGTGTTCAGGCGTGAACTTAGTGGCTGCACTGTTACCAACTCCATGGGCACAAGCCAATTAACTAAGAGAGTTGCACGCACGCACACACACACACACATGCACACAGACACACATGCACACAGACACACACACACACGCACACAGACACACACACATAGGAGACATGCTGCTCTCCCACTGCCAATTTGTTTTTGTCTTTTTCTCTCTCTATCTTGGCCTCTGCTAAGTCCCACTTAAACATTGAATAGCTTACTTTTCTTTCCTCTCTTCTGTCTGTGGCTGTGACATTTTAGCCACAGCCCTCACTCTGAACATTGAATATCTCATTAATTTTCTTTTTATAAGCCCCAGTGTTAGAAGCATTTGAACCACAGCAACTCCATCTTAAATAGGAGCTGGGTAAAACAAGGCTAAGACCTACTAGGCTGCATTGCCAGAGGGTTAGGCATTCTAAGTCACAGGATGCATAGGAGGTCGGCACAAAATACGGGTCATAAAGACCTTGCTAATAAAACAGGTTACAGTAAAGGAGCCGGCTAAAACCCACTAAAATCAATATGGTGACGAGAGTGACCGCTGGTCGTCCTCATTGCTACAATCCCACCAGCACCATGGCACTTTACAGATGCCATGGCAATGCCAGGAAGTCACCCTATATGGTCTAAAAATGGGAGGCAAGAATAACCCACCTTTTGTTTAGCATATAATAATAAATAACCATAAAATGGCAGCTAGCAGCCTTCAGGGCTGCTCTGTCTATGGAGTAGCCATTCTTTGATTCTTCTACTTTCTTAATAAACTTGCTTTCACTTTACTGTATGGACTTGCCCTGAATTCTTTCTTCTTTGGATCCAGGAACCCTTTCTTGGGGTCTGGATCAGGACCCCTTTCCTTAAACACTGGCACCAGATTCTGTCATTGAGCGTGCTTCTCCCTTCTGCTGGGGAGGCGCTCCCCCTACCTCTCCCCTCGGCTGCCCCTTGCTGCCATTCTTGTCCCAGCACTGACATCCAGTCCTCCCAGGGGCCTTTGCTCACCTCCTGGCACTGCCAGTCACTCTCTAGCATGCCACTTCCTTCCCTCTTTGGCCCGGATTTTTTTTTTTTTTTTTTTGAGATGGAGTCTCGTTCTGTCACCAGGCTGGAGTGCAGTGGCACCATCTGGGCTCACTGCAACCTCTGCCTCCTGGGTTCAAGCGATTCTCTGGCCTCAGCCTCCTGAGTAGCTGGGAATACAGGCACCCGCCACCATGCCCAGCTAATTTTTGCATTTTTATTAGAGACGTGGTTTCACCATGTTGCCCAGGATGGTCTCGAACTCCTGACCTTGTGATCCAACATCCTCGGCCTCCCAAAGTGCTAGGATTACAGGCGTGAGCCACCACGCCTGGCCTGGCCTGGATATTTTATCTTCTTCAGAGTATTTAGCAGCAACTAAATGATTATGCCGATTTGTTTACCTGTTTGGTTTCCATTTTTCCTTTTTTAAAAAATTATAATTATTTTTTTAAAAACAGAGTCTCACTCTGTTGCCTAGCTTTAGGCTAGAGTGCAGTGGTGCAATCATAGCTCACAGTAACCTCCAACTCCTGGGCTTAAGCAATTGTCTTGCCTCAGCCTCCTGAGTAGCTAGGATGACAGGTGCAAGCCACCATGCCTGGCTATGTTTTAAAATTTTTTTGTAGAAGTCAGGTTCTGCTTTGTTGCCCAGGATGGTCTTGAACTCCTGGCCTTAAATGATCCTCCTGAATTTGTCTCCTAAAGTGTTGGGATTACAGGTGTGAGCCATGGTGCCTGGCTGCCATTTTTCTTTGTAGAATGCAGACATTTCTTCTAGGACAGAAACATCCATTCTGTTAACATCCTGTGTTGCTTTCCAGTAACAAACCTGTGCCTGGCTTGAGATAGACATTGAAAAATCATTTGTTGAACTTTAGTCCACTGAAGTTGACTGAAGACGGACTTGAAATCATTTGTTGAACTTTAGTGCACTTTAGTTGACTGAAGATGGACTTGAAATGAGCCTCCTCCACACCATGGGCCATCTGTGCTGTGGGTGTAGGGCAAACAAAAAACAACATGGACAAGCTTCGTGCCGGAACTCAGTCCTGGGTGGCCAACACAATGAAGGCCAGTGATGTGTTGACTTTCCTGTACTGCCGTCCTTCCCAGTGTCCTTCCCCTCACACTTGATGTAAATCCACAGACTTTCCATCAGGCCTCTTTATATCCATCCCAACCTCCCCCCACCCACCGCAGGAGAAAGGAAGATCTCTCTAAAGGCTTTACCAGAGGTCCATGCCTTTGCCTGCTAGCTGCTAATCCCACCTTCTCCTCTTCTCCTGACTCCTCTTGAGCTCTTTGGAGAAAGCATCTCTCCTTCTCCCCTTGATCTGCCTACGTGGGAAATTCTGAGGCATCAGAGCTCCTGCGATTCTCCTTGAGAGAAGAGAGAGACCATAGCTTCTTACAGACTTCCACAGATGCTGGGATGGATCTCTGACTTGGCTCCCAATGTCCCCTTGTACTCAATGCAGTCTCCTCAGCTTGAGCTTTTAGGACAATGTCTCTCTATCACCTCACTCCTCCATCCCCATTTCACTATGTGCCCACTTCCTCTTATTTTTGGGCTCTCCTAGAATGTTTCCTGGTCCTGTCTGCATGCCCAGCTCTCATGCGAATATCCCCTGCTGACCGTAGTTCTCTGTAGAGAACTGTACCTGCCCCTTTTTATTCTGGATTTCTCATTCACTATCCTTACTCAAAATTCTTCCTGTGGGAGGGCTTTCCTGACTTACTCTCTCTGACTCTCCCTTCTTGACTAATTCCATCTGCCCCTCCAGCTTGTCTGTCTGCACAGAGCCACCTCCATAGGATCCAGGTGTGTCCAGATACTGGTAGGTATCAGATTTTAGGTCCCCATTTAATCTTCATGTTTGATGGAATTTTCTTACAGGTAAGAAAATCATTTTTCTGTGTCTGGGAGGGCAGTCTGTCTATGTATTTTTTTCTTTTTTACTAATTCTTTTTCTCTTTCATGGTCATCAGAGTAGAGTGTAAACTGGAAGACCATGAATGAGTAATCATGGTTCCAGGTTTGTTCCTTCTCGTCATTCTTGCCAGCCCCAATCCTGCTCACCCTCTCCATAGCCCTGTGGCTTACCAGTTGCAAATTAGATAAATCATCTTGAGTCCATCAGGAATTCTTCTTTTTAAGGTGTCCTAGCACGGGTTTGCAGGAGAAAGAAATCAGAAGGGGAAAGGAGTGGGCTGGAGAGGAAAGCACCTCTGACCTCAGGGGTCTTACAGTTTATCAGAGAAGGGGAACAAGTGATAAAGGAACAAGCCATAAAGGAACAAACATAAAGGAAAACACTTAAAGAAGTTTGAAGGAAGCAGCTCGGAAGCCCAGAATTTTGGCTTCTGGGTCTTTGTTTCACCCACTATTGACTGTCCTGGCAACTGTCTAGGAATATTTCAGAGTCACTTGGGTAGAGCCCGAGAATGAATCAAACGTCTCTTTTCATAGACCCACCGGGCTGGCTGAGAGTGGTGATGGTCATTCTGTCCATCCCCTTGCCCCTAGGCCAGACCACATCAATTCAGCCTGCCTAGTCAGGGGTATCTCCTGTTTCCAAACCTCACCGGAGACGGATCCTACCCAGCTCTGTCTGCTCTTCCTGCCCCTGTGGTTTTGAGCCTTGGTAATGAATGGCTGAGACGGCTGCATTCCTTGGACAGCCTCTTAGCCCTGCATATTTGTCAAGGACTCTTGGGAAGGGAGCTCAAGGGGATCTAAAGGCAAAGGCCTGTGTGAGGCTGCCCAGCCATACTCAGCTTTTTCCACTGGGCCTTTCAACTGCAATCTGTCTGTGCTCCAAGGTGGGGAGGTGGTTCCCATTTGCAAGGGGATGAATGCTGGTGTTTGACTTATTGCTGTATCAGGGCCCAGAAGCTGTGGCAGAGAAAACATCTCTTTAATTTGGAAAAGAAAAAAAAGACCAACTTTGAATTCCACCTGCCTCCTCAGTCTTCAGCACCGCTTCCTCTTCCACCCTACTTTTCTCACCTCTCCATGCGGGATGACAGCCCACCAGGACAGGCCTCACTGACAGCCCTGTCTCTGCTGGGGGTCCCACAGTTCTGTTGTCCTGCTGGATGAAAGGCTGTCAGCTGATATTGCTCAGTGCTGAGAACTGAGGCTCTAGTGGGATGAAGAAGTGGTCTTGGGTGAAAGGGTCACATCAAATAAGTGTTGGTCGAGGCCGAGATTTACGTATTTTTAAAAACAGATACCTCTGTCAAGTTTTCTTTATGTCTTTCCTATAGAAAATCTAATTTCTTCTAGACCACTTCAGCTTTTTCTATTCTTCAGAGTGACCCTATAGAGTTTGGTGGTCAACCATGCAGCCACTGATGGCAAATAAGAAGCAATGAATACCACATGTGCTGTTTCCTCCGTTGGGACACGCTCCCCACCCCGGGCCCTGCACCACACCCCTGGCTATCACTAGCCTCATTCCCTTGGGGCCTTCAGGTCTTAGTTCAGCCCAGGTAGTTGCTCCTCTTACAGGCTGCCTCTGCAGTTTCAAGAGAGGGGAACTGAGAGAAAGTGGTCACACAGAGATCAAGAGGGGAGGAGGCTTTAGGCAAGGAGTGCCTTGAAGCAGTTGATAAGCATCCAAAAGTTTGGATTGGGTTTATAATTCAGCAAGAAATCAGTAACTGCCTGGAGAGAAATTTCAGGGGGCTATAAAGTCAGAAACTGAACAACAGGAGGTTGAGTAGCAAATAAGAATAAAGTGCAGACAGTGCCTTTAGACAACTCTTTCAAGAAATGACCTATGAAATTAAAAAAAAAAAAGTAAAAAAGGCATTAGCTAAAGAGGGGGAAGTGGAAAAGGAAGATGATTTATTTCTGTATTGTTAAGATGGAAGTGACCTGAGAAATGTAGTCTTGGGCTATTCTATATTCTGCGTGTTCTTTCTTTACCACATCCAGATCCACTTCTTGCCCTACTCTGTGCCCGGAGAGGCTGACCTTTCTTGACTATGTTAAGGGGTCCCTTGCAGTCTGATTTCCTGTTGAGTTCGGCCAATGGGAAGCAGAGGATCAAAGGGCAGGAGAAGGAGTTGGGAGTATTTACTCCTTTGTCTCTCTCTTTACCAAGTTAAGGTTCAGTAGTGGACCATGTTCCTCTATCAAAGGCTAGCACTCCTGCCAGGCGGCTCTCTCCTATAGTACAGTGATAGTTCTCTACTAGGCCTGTTGTTGTTGGCTTGGGAGCTTCACCAATCCTTTCCAATTTATCTTAGCTTGGACTACATCTTTGCAAGCAGTCCCTTTAGTAAACTCTCCTCAATTACCCCATTTGAGTACAACATCTGTTTCTTATTGGGGACCTGACTGGAAAAGGGGGGCAATTAAAGACCCTGTTTTTATCAGAAGCCTCCAGAGAATGCCAGGAATACAAAGAGAACACATTAGAGAAGCTGTAACAATAGACAGAGAATGGAAATGGGACAATTTTAGTCAAAACCATGTTATCATTTCGCGTTTTGAGGCCTTTACTCTGCTTTTGACCCATCACAGTGATCGGTAAAATACAAGCCATGTCAATGTAGTTGAATCTCCAGCCCTGTGAGGCCACAGGTCGAAAAAGTAGGCAGAGGAAGCTGCATATGCAATTCTGTTAGTTTAAAATTGGATATAGAAATCCCCATATTTCTGCTTTTGCTGTCAAGTCATGAAGAGGCTGGGGAAAAATGCTGCAACATGAATCTATGGCTTACATAAAACTGCATGTCTAGGAAGGCAGAAGAAGGTGGAGCACAGCCCCTGAGGGAAGGCCTCGGTCAAGGCACCGGCTAGCTTACAGATTAATATGGTTTCTCTGTTTCCCCACCCAAATCTCATCTTGAATTGTAGCTCCCATAATTCCCACATGTTGCACAAGGGACCTGGAGGGAGATAATTGAATCTTGGGTGTGGTTTCCCCCATATTGTTAGTGCTAGTGAATAAGTTTCAGGAGATCTGATGGTTTTATAATGGGAAGCCCTTTTTGCTTGGTTCTCATTTCTCTCTTACCGGCTGCCACACAAGAAGTCCCTTTGTTCTTCCTTCATCTTTGACCATAATTGTGAGGGCTGCCCAGCCATGGGGAACTGTGAGTCCATTAAACCTCTTTTTCTCTATAAATTACCCAGTCTCAGGTATGTCTTTATCAGCAGTGTGAAAATGGACTAATACAGAGATTAAATCTGATATTCCTAATATCACACCAAGATAGAAATCCCAAACTGCCCATATATAACCTGACGTGGACTCATAGAACATGAACCTATAAAACCAAAATCCGAGACACATGAGGAATATTAACCATAAGACAAGCACTTAACAAAATAAAATGTGGGAAAATAAATTCACTTCAGATGAAATGAAAATGATAGGACAATTTGAAAATGATTTAAAATGAAGTCTTTAGGATTGTCAAAGAGATAAAGTATAATAAAAAATTAAAAGATAAAATAAGAAATGATGAAACAAAAAAGCAAAAATTAAACCTATATAAGAGAATGTAGTAACAATAGTAAATTGTGTACTAAAAAATTACTGTTTTAAAAAATAATAAATGGAATAAATTCTGAAGTAGAGTTTAGAGCAAACAATAAAAAGAGAGTATTTAAATGGCAGTGATAATTAATTTTATGTGGCAATTTGACTGGGCTATGGGTTGCCCAGATATTTGGTCAGACATTATTCTGGGTGTTTCTGTGTGGATAGTTTTGAGTGAATTTAACATTTCAATTGGCAGAGTAAAGCAGATCGCCCTCCATAACATGAGCAGGTCTCTTCAAATCAGATGAGTAGGACTGAATAGAACAAAAGCCAATCTTCTCTCAAGTAAGAGGAGATTCTCCGGCAGATCACTTAATAGGACTTCATCTGCACCATCAGCTGTCCTGCATCTCAAGCCTGCTGGCCTACACTGCAGATTTAAACTTGAAAGTCTCCATAATTGTGTCAGACAATTCCTTATAACAAATCTCTCTCTATATATATACACACCATATTGGTTCTGTTTCTCTGGATAATCTATTACAGTGGGAAAATAGAACTCAGAAATATAAACAAAATATAGACAAAAAGAAAAATTATGCATATATATGCATACAAACATATTAATGTTTGTATGGGAAGTTAAGGAGAATAGAAATGGATTGAGAGACTCCAATATGCATCTGATTAGGAGTTCCAGGGAAAATAAATAGAGAATGATGTAAGTTTCCAGAATTGAAGTCGTGAATCTTTTGGTGAAAGTTCATACAAAATGCAAACAGAACAAATGAAAATAAAACCACACCTATTTACACTGTAGTGAAACTGTAGAACATGAATAATAAAAATAAATGCATATTAGAAGCTACCAAAAGGAAAAGACAGCTTACTCACAAAGCATTAATGATTATATTCACAAAAGAATGATCTTCAGCTAGATAGACGCCCCCATTACAGATGAGTTGATATCTTCATAGCAGTAAGAAAAAAGTCAACCTAGAATTTCATCCTAGCTAAATTATTCAATCGTGAGGGCAAAATAAGGATACATTAAGTTACAAGAGGACTAAGAAAATTTACTGCTCCCAGACCCTTGCAATTAGTTCAAAAAAGAGAAAAGAGAAATCAGAGAGAACAATTAGGAGCAAGAGAGAAAAATTTGTAAAGTAGTTCAGTAAAAGTGCATTAACTATTAACTACATAAAAATAAATTTTGTATTAAAAAATGGGGCCAAAAGTCTAGACAATAGCATCAAAGAACATTGGTGGTAGGGAGTGCTCAATAAACTAGTTAAAACATACTAAGATTTCTGTTTTGTTTAAGAGGATTCTAGAAATTATGAATAAACTTAGAACTTAGAAAAAATTTCTGTGAGGTCAGGCACTGCAGAGTATTTTGGTCAATGATGGACCACATATATGATGGTGGTCCCAGAAGATTATAATACCATATTTTTACCATACCTTTTCTATATTTAAATATGTTTAGATACACAAATACTTAACAATTTTCTACAGTATTCATTACCAAAACATGCTGTACAGGTTTGTAGCCTAGGAGCAACAGGCTATACCATATAGCCTAGATGTAGAATCAGCTGTACCATCTAGGGTTGTGTAAGTACAACCTATGATGTTTGCACAATGACAAAATTGCCTGATGAGACATTTCTCAAACATATTCCTGTTGTTAAGTGATGCAAGACTGTATATATATGTATATTTAACAATTTATCAGTAACCATTAAAATATAAGAAATATAGGTCGAGCATGGTGGCTCACACCTGTAATCCCAGCACTTTGGGAGGCCAAGGTGGGTGGATCATGAGGTCAGGAGATTGAGACCATCCTGGCTAACACAGTGAAACCCTGTCTCTACTAAAAACAAAAAAAAAAAAAAAAAAATTAGCCAGACGTGGTGGTGTGTGCCTGTAGTCCCACCTACTTGGGAGGCTGAGGCAGGAGAATGGTGTGAACCCAGGAGGTGGAGCTTGCAGTGAGCCAAGATTGTGCCACTGCACTCCAGCATGGGCGACAGAGCAAGACTCCATCTCAAAAAAGAAAGAAAGAAAGAAAGAAAGAAAGAAAGAAAGAAAGAAAGAAAGAGAGAAATACAATATAACGTCTAAGTCAGAAGCTGATTGGTGAAAAGGTGTTGATGTGGAGAGAATAGCTAAAGTCTTATTAATCCAACACAAGACAGGGAAGGAGAAAAAAAAAGATTTAAAAAAGAAGCATAAAAGGAGAAAACACAAAAGAAGTGAAAATAAACATTGATTTACTAAAAAGCAAGGAGCAGAATCTTATAAACAGTATGGCATCATTTATTTGTAAAGTTACCAGGTACACAAAACAATAATAAATGTTTTTGTATAAAAATGTACTAAAAATATAAAAACTCATGGAAGTGGGATACGTATCTTTAGGTGTGGGGTTACCAAAAACGGGAAGAAAATGAGGGGATGGGGCTTCAGTTGTATTTTAGTGTCTTATTTATTTTTA
Source organism: Hylobates moloch (assembly GCF_009828535.3). Classification (NCBI taxonomy): domain Eukaryota; kingdom Metazoa; phylum Chordata; class Mammalia; order Primates; family Hylobatidae; genus Hylobates; species Hylobates moloch. The sequence goes on from NW_026652276.1 coordinate 24,433,247, forward strand.
AAAGGCCTGAAACATATATGATAACATTAATATTTTTCAAAATTTTTGTTGTGGCACACGTGTGTGTTTTAAGTTGTTCTCTAGAATTTTTTATATCCTGTATTAGAAATACTTCACAATTTTTGAAGGAGAATAAAATGAGAAGTAGAACTGTATGGCTGCGGAAACAGAATTAGGACCAGTATGAGTTTATGGAAATGGGGGATTTCTTTAGATCTGGAGAAGGATTTGGACAAGACTCTCTAGGTCACAGTCAGGTAGACACAGGCTGAGGCTCTGGATCACATAATTTTGTACTCACAGAGGTTTTGCTTTGTTCTGTTAATAGCTAGGAAAGTAAAAGGAATACTTTGTAAGTAAACCACGGGCTAGGTTCTAGAACAAGTTGTGAAACTGAGAGAGGTTTGGCCCAAGGAGGACCAGAAAAGGGCTGTTTAATTCTCTCACTATATGCCAGGCTGACTTGTATACATGTGAAGTGATTGTGTAGAATTTCTTACCTAATATTTAGAGTATATGCTGTGTTCAAGCCTCTCTGCTAAATGTTTGACCTGTGTTATCTTCTTAATAATCTTCATCCTATGAGCAGTTTTGGTTGCGTTTGTATTTCATTAAGAGACAGTATGAGGGCCTTTCCTCTCAGAAGTCCTCTCTCTCACACTAGATAGAGAACTGTTTTCCTTTCTCTTTCTTCTGCCTATTAAATCTCCACTCTTAAACTCCTGGGTGGCGGGGGAAAGAGGCAGTATGATGAAGTGATTGGGGTCATAGACTCTATAGTGTTAAATCACAGCTTTGCTCCTCACAAGCTGTGTGATTATGGCAGCTCACTTAACTTCTCTCTGCCTTGGTTTATTTATTTATTTATTTATTTTTGAGACTAGGTCATGCTCTTTAACCCAGGCTGGAGTGCAGTGGCACTAACATGGCTCACTACAGCCTCGACCTCCTGTGTTCAAGCAATCCTCCTGTCTCAGCCTCCCATGTAGCTGGAACTACAGGTGTGTACCACCACTCCTGGCTAAGTTTTTTGTTTTTTGTAGAGACTGGGTCTCGCTACATTGCCCAGGCTGGTCTTGAACTTCTAGTCTCAAGGGATTCTCCCATCCCGATCTCTTGAAGTGCTAGGATTATAGACATGAGCTACTGCACCCAGCCTCTCTCATTTTAAAAGTGGGGAGTAGGAGTATCTATCTCACTGCATTGTTGTGCAGCTTAAATGTGTTGATATATGCAAAGACTTAGGAGACTGATTGGTATATAGTAATCTCTATATAAGTGGTTGCTATTATTATTTGCTATTCTGAATGAGAAAACAAAAATCCAGAGGGATAAGGTAACTTGAAAAAGTTCCCAGCTAGTAAATGGTAGAGCTAGGCCTCAAATCCAGGATTAATTAACTCTAAATTCAAGTACTTAATTGTTATACTATTCTGCCTCCCCAGGAGACATAAAAAATATAGAGACATTAGAAAACAAAAAACATCAGAGTCACTGGAGAGAAGTAGGGTAAATCAGAAATACAGGAACAAAAACTTTGTGGCAGAAATCTGGATTTTCCCTTACAGGGTAGCAGACAGAGCTGTGAGTCTACCCATCAACACATTCCCCCTTTCCACTCTTTTAAAAGGCCTACTGGTGGGTTCAGGCCTCTGCTTTCCTCTGTGAAGTTACGAACTTCTGAAAAGATGGAGCCCCTCTTCAACTCCAGAACTTTATTTATGGTTGATCAGAGTCAATAGTGGTCCTGTTCTTCTTGATAGGAATTGGTTTGGGCACGGGCAATAAGATGTGAGAGAAGGCCTTATCCCATGGAGGGGTTTCCATGAAAGGTGTATTCATGTACGAATAGATGAGCTCTCTTTTCTGTTGGATGTTGTGGTATCTGGGTGTCTTGGTCTTTTGGGCTTCTATAACAAAATACCATAAACTAAGTAGCTTATAAACAACGGAAATTTATTTCTCACAGTTCTGGAATTTAGGAAGTCCATGATCAAGTCACTGGCAGATTCGATGTCTGGTGAGAGCCTGCTTCCCGGTTCATAGATGGTGTGTCTCACTGTGTCCTCACATGGTGGAAGGGGCAAGACAGGTCTCTGGGACCTCTTTTTTAAAGGCACTAATCCCAATCATGAAGGTTCCACCCTCATGACCAAATCACTTCCCAAAGGCCCCACCTTTTAATATTATCACATTAGTGGTTAGGTTTCAACATAGAAACTTGGGGGGAACATGAACACTCAGACCATAGCAATGGGTAAGACTATGGTAGTCACGTTTCACCAGTAGGTTAGCTAACCCAAGGATGAGCCCATACATGAGGGTGCTAGAGCAGGAAGACAGAAAGAACCAGGGCCTTGTTGATGTCTGTGAGCTCTGAATTCACCAGCCTCAGAATTGTCCTACCCATAGACTTTTGTTATAGGAGATAATGTTTTCTTAATTGCTCAAGCCAGTTGAGGTGTATTCTGTTACTTGCAGCCTGAACCATCCAAACCAGTTCAACTACAAAATCAAACTCTTGCTATAAGAGGAGAGAAAGAAATAGTGCCATGGTATCTTTAGGTGTGTGCCTAGAGGGGCGGCCCCAGATCTATGGGTTTGTTTCTGAGAGTGAGGATGGGTTGTGGCCCTGCAGGGTTGCCGCTGAAGCTGGTTTCTCATGTTGTGTTGGAAAAGGCCATTCTGGGAGCTGGGTCACAAGCTCCTGGAGAAGCAGAGTTCCCCAGCCCTTTAAACGGAGGAGCTCCCATAACAACCAAACAAGCAGGATTCCAAGTGGGAAGATAACAGTGATCTTGGAGCTTCTTCCTACTCAGATTAGATGCATGAAGGTAATAAAAACCACCCAAAAGAAACTGCAAAAAGAGGCCTTGGGAAGCGCATTCAAGAGGGTGAAAAGGAAGAACAGAAGGAACCCGTGGAAAGAAAATCTTCCAGACCAAATGATGGTCCAAAAATAATGAGACCAAAGTTCAAAAAAGTAATTTAAACCAAATAAGGCAGGGAAAGCCTAGCCAGCAAGGGGCGGGCTCACTCTGCAGGGAGCAGGCGAGCAGAGGGGATGGAGCTGAGCAGAGTTCAGTTTAGGACAGCCCATGGGTCAGAGGGAACTGAGGAATGTGCCCGCTGCCCAGGTCAGCAAGGGGGGCAGCACCAGATGGCATGCCTTCTTACCTCCCCTGCCCCAAGGGGCCTGGAGCATTGCCACCACCCTCACTGGTGACAGGGCTGCTTGAACCCATCTGGGTGGATTTGCCGCCACTGCAACAGAGAGCCTGAGGGACCAGGCAAATGAAGAAAGCCTTACTTGCTCATAGCCAAGCTTCTTTTCAGGTTCTATTTTATATTTTATTGCAACAAAGAATTCCAGGGCCATACTCTGAGCCAGGGATGATGGGTGCTAAGCTCATTAACTGCCTGCTCAGTTTGTGGACTTGTTCCTGCTGAATCTGTAGTCCAGGTACTGCCAGTTTCTTAGTGTCAGAGCCCTCATAGGGTTCATTTGTGCATCCTGCATGTGGATATGTGTGTGCATTTACCCAGATTTTTAAAAAGCTTTCTATTTACCTTTTCTATTTAGCACATACCCTCTTCCATACTTAAAACTCCACACCTTCTACCACAGCTTTTAGAGTGATAGCACTGGGTTACAATACAGGTTTTCACAGGAATTGAGCATTTAAAGAGGTACTAAAGTGAACATGAAGAATTTAAATTCTAGGTAACAGCTCTCAAAAGCTCTGTCTTCTTTGTGCTTTCCCCGATTATGATATCTGATATTTATTCTCATGACAGAGGACAAACTAAACTGTGTATCACAGTCACTGATTGATTCACTCTGCACCACTGGTCCCCAGTGGCATTTGGGGGCAACGTGATGTCTTTTTCTTAACTCAGGGCCCTCTTAGTATCGCCTTGTCCCTCTCTGGAGCACCTATGAATTCTTAGGTCCACTGTTCACCCCGGGCAGGCCATGGAGTGCAAGCAGTGCTGCTGGAGGCTTGCCTCGCTGGTCACTTTCCTGCTCTACTGCTGAAGTTTCCACCCTCACTCAGGCCATACTGAATATGGCTCTGTATGGGGCTCTTCCAAGATGCTCCCAGTCTCCCCTAAGCTGTGTTTCGGAAACAGTGTCGCTGGTCACCTCCTCCAAATATTCTCAGGTTCCTTTCATATCTAGCTGGAAATGTTCACTATGCCTCCTTCTGATCTTGGGGTTCACCTCAGGAGTGGGAAGATTAGGACACGTAAGTCACATCTCTCTGCTGTATTTCTGTCTTTCTCTCCTGCTCACAGCCCCCTTGGGACACAAAGATAGGTCCCCTTTCCACTCTGGTCTTCAGAGTAGGGTGTATATACAACATTCCTTTATTTTCTTCCCACCTGGCAAGTGATTTGCCCGTCCCTATTTCCTGAGACATGAAGGCAAACAGGGTGCAAGGAATGAGAACTTGTTTTCACAGATAAGTGAATATGACTTTTGAAGTGGTTAGAAAAACACAGCAATCACATTAGCATACATAGACCCTTGAGGCTGGCTGGGAGCCCTGTACAAAAAATAAAAATAAAAAATAATAAAGGCTGCTTTCTGGCTGAGAAGGGAAGGGAAGAGTGAGGATTCTCAACAGCATGAGGGTAACAACTCCACAGGTTCTGCAAGTTTTTCTCTCTGAAAAAGAGGACTCTTGACTTTTCCTGCTTTGCTTTTAATTTCAAAACAGCACACACACTTTCATCTCCCACAGGATGTTGCTAGGAGCAATAGCACCAGGGATGAATTTCTTCCCATCACATGAGCAGGATGGCACAATGAAGATGCCCCCGGGAAAGACCCTCCTATTTTTTTCTAATTCAGAAAAAGCAGAATAATAATATGATACACATATCCCCTGCTCATATTTAAAATGTTCACTTTTTGTCACTTAGGCTTCAGATAGTATATCTCACAGTTAAAATTGAAAACCATTTGTTCCTCCTTTCCATCCTAGTTCTTTCTCTCCAACGATGGCCACTGTCAATAATTTGATATATACTATTCCAGTCCATGTTTTTATTAGCTCATTATAGATTTTATATATCAGACAATAGATGGTATTGCTTTGTAGTTTTAAAATTTTGGCTGAATAATACACTGCATGAATTGTTTTGCAATTTGTTTTCAGTAAACAATATGTTTTTGAACTGTATATTTTCATGCATATAGATACAATCCCTTCTTTTTTTTTTTTTTTTCTTAGATGGAGCCTCACTCCATCTCCCAGGCTGGAGTGCAATGGTATGATCTTAGCTCACTGCAACCTCTGCCTCCCAGGTTCAAGCAATTCTCCTACCTCAACCTCCTGAGTAGCTGGGACTATAGGCACACGTCACCATGCCAGGCTAATTTTTGTATTTTTAGTAGAGACAGGGTTTCACCATGTTGGCTAGGCTGGTCTTGAACTTCTGGCCTCAGGTGATCCTCCCACCTTGGTGTCCCAGAGTGCTGGGATTACAGGCATGAGCCACCACACCTGGCCAGTCCCTTCGTTTTAAACTGCATTCAAGCACTCAACTTGTGAATACAAATATCTATTAATTCCTCACTAAAAAATATTCATCGTTTCTCAATCTTTTCTCCCAGCATTTTATTTTTAATAATAGGAACAATTGGCTCTACCTAATACTTCAATTTCAGCCCAAAACTGGCCAGAAGACATCATTGCCTTAGAGCAGCCTGTCTTCCAGTTGACACTGAACTGCTGTCGACCGGCAGATAGTTGAGAGTCCACATGTGCCCCCAAATAGTTGCAGACTGTGTGTGCTGGGCCTGATTCTGTTATCTTCTCTGGAAAATGGGATCGTAACTGTTTCTATCTCCTTGGGCCGTATGAGGGATTGGTGGTGCAGAGCATGTACCACAGTGTCAAGTAGACAGTAAGTCCCCTGTTCATGCTAATACATACAGTATTTAATGCCTGGTATAGACCTAGACCCCAGCTCCTGACTCCCTGGCCAATTGTTTTTCAAAGACACTCCCTGCCTGTGTTACCACTGTTGGTAAGACTATGTCTCAAAGAGTTAATCATCTGCAAGACAGAAATCTAACCACAAGAGGCAGAGGCAGTAGGCTGTAGAGTTAAGTGGCAGGCTCACAACCCCAAGTGCTGTCAGTACTCACAGCTTCTGCTTGCCAGCAGCTGTCTGTACTCTGGATTGTTTTGAGCGTGTCTTTGCAGGGCTTGCTTGTGCCTGCCAAGTTCAGCTGCCTGCAGAAGCACAGCTCAGAGCCGTCCCTATAGGCCTATTCCTTGCACAGGTCCCGCCAATCAGAGCTCTGTTACCAGGCAGAGCCTCTCTCTCCAGCTCTGGTCACTGTCAGCCTAGCTGTCCAGGCACCCTTTTGCAATTTTCGTTTGAATTGATTTTTTTAAAAGCACCTGATATACACTTTTCTTCTTATTCTTCTCCTTCTAGTCCTCTATTCAAGGCCCTACCACAGAGACACGCAGGAACGGAACTCAGAATCACAAACAAAGAAACTTCGATCCAGGAAAGAAAATGATCTTAAAAAGACCCTCGTTTCATGCTGGCCAATGCTGAGAAAATCTGCTCTGGAGGATATTTGGAGACACTGATTAACAGGTAGTGTCATCACCACATATTTAACTTCCCCCTCTTTTTCCTCTGCTTCTAGGAGTAGAGAAACCAACAAAACCAACGGGGGAGAGATGGTAAATTTCAAGCAATCTGTCCCCCACCCCACCACTATTCACACCTTTCACAAGGGCCCAGCCACAAAGCCAGTGCAACATGACACCAATCATCAGCAGAGTGGAGCTGACAGACCCTGCCTTTCCTCTCTTATGGCATATTTGCTCTTCTTCTCTCTTCCCCACTCCTCTCTGATAAGAGAAAGGACGAAAGCAAGGCAAGCGCATTCCTGAGCGGGAGCTGCAAGCGCCCAGGCTCATGACTACTGCGGAGCACACTGGAAGGGGAGAAAAGGAGGGGGGAAGATTGAGGGACCAACATGGCGGGATAAAATGCTGTGGATGGAAGGGCAAGTTCTCCTTGGGTAGGAAGTATGAGGGGTCAGGGAGTTTGGGATGCCAAAGAACAGGAGAAGATCGAAAGTTTAATAAGCAACCTTGACCTATCCTATGGCACATCCTAAAATGTTAGAAGAGATGTGAGTACAGGTTGGAATACCGGTATACCCATGCTGTTTTGAATTCAGTAATGCTTTGTTGCTGAAACATGCCCCACAGCTTTCTAAGCGTTACACTTACTTATACTGGATTTTTAAAGCAGTTTTATAAGAACATATGTAAGTAGATCAGTACCATTAAAATGGGGTTAATTTTTTTTCCAAGTCACAATGGTGTAGGGCAGGTTGTGGTGGGAGGATTAATTATCTAGAAATCTGGCTAAAGCTAATTATTAAACTGTTATTGCTAAAAGAAAGGGGGAATTAGGCAGAAAGCCAGTCTACCTTGCTTCAAATGGATTTTCTCTAGAGATCTGATCCTCTCAGTCTCTTCCTTAACCTCTCCTTTTCTTCCCCCTTTCTAGATGGTTGTCCCAGTGGAGGGGGATTCTTAGTGTTATGTAGATAGCAAGCACGATGCAAAAGTGTTGAAGCAGGACTGTAAGGAATAATTGAAACACCTGGTGAGTTCTAATTTTATTTTTGAAGAACATAGCTTCAAAACAGGTGTAAAATACAAGCCATGGCCCTAAAAGCCAGGGTCTAAAATAAATGAGTTAAAAAATATCAGGATTCCTGTATCTGAAAGTTTTGCAACTCCTCCCCCTACCCCAAACAAAAAGAATCCTTTTAGGAATAAATATTTCATGTGTTAAAGTGACATTTTTTATATTAGGAATTTTTAAAGGTTCCTAATAATCTTTTTCTTAGTCTAAATTCAGGCAAACTTAATACTTTTGATTTTAAAAAGTAAACAGCAGTAAGATCTCATTTTTAGAAAGTTATGCCTATCAGTATACATTGAGAGATCACAGGAACAATTCTTACATAAAAGTCACAAGGGTGGTCTTAATGATGGAATACTAGCGTGATTTTTTAAACTTTTCTGTACTTTTCGTTTGAATAATTTTAAAAACAAAACTATATATTGTTTTCTACAGATAGAACATAAATTTTTTTAAAGGAAAAGAGATTAGGCAATCAGTCACTTGAGAAGTAACTGAATGCCAAATATTAGGTTGGTGCAAAAGTAATGGTGTTTTTTGCCATTGAAAGGAATGGCAAAAATCGCAAATTACTTTTGCACCAAACTAATACTTTTTCCTGTAGATTTCATGAGGTTTTCTCTGTGTGTGTGTGTGTGTATGTGTGGGTGTGTATGTGTGGGTGTGTGTGAGAGAGAGAGAGATAGGGAGAGAGAGAGAAAGAGAGTAGCAGTGCCTCAGTGCATCTATTCCCAGGAGACATTTTGTGATATCTGAGTTCCAAGGAATGAGGACCAGACAAAGGGGGCAAAAGCAGTAAGAGGAAAAATGGGGATCAGGAAAACTGGCCACGACTCAGCAAAAACACGGTGACATTTTCAGAAACCCAAAGCCTCAGACATTACAAAGTCACCCATATCCCTTGGTTCTGAAGAGAGTTGTCCTGGCCCTCCCCATTTCAGGTGGGCTCCAGCCTAGACTGGTTAAGCATTGAGAGCGAGGAGTGAGGAGGCAGGTGGGTGGATTGTCTCTCAAGGTGCAAGGAGGGAACAAGTACCCTGTCTGTGGCTGATTGAACTGGGGAGGACCAGAGGCCGGAAGGTATTCTCAATAGCCAGTATTTCTCAGAAACACAGCGGAAGTCTCCCAGACAAAGCAGACAGGTTGGCATTCCTTTCCTGAAAGTTAGTAAGAGCGAAAGGAGTGAGGCAGGCCTAGCCAACATACCAGGGACAGTGGTGAAATTTTGAGAATCTGGAGGGTCTGCCAGCTGTGCTTCCCACAGCAGCTTTCAGTGCCTGCCCCTGAAAAGCTGGCATACACCTGGCTGCCAAACCATAAAGGGACATACCTAGAGTGAAGGACCGACTGCCCTTAAATTCACTGCCTTGTGCCAGCTCCTAAGTTACTATAGGGATCTGTGTGGGTCTCGCCCGTCTGCATGGGTCCTGGGACCCTTCAGAAATCTATTCTTGTGCTTGGCATCCCATCTTATCTTCTCCCTGCTCTGCTGTTAGGTGATGGGTGAACCTATCAACACCCTATCTCATGTCACCAAGTGTTCAGCTTCAAAACTGAAATCCAGTTCCTACTAGATCCCTAGCCCTCCTCTTTTACTTCAATTTCTCATAGCCTACAAAGAAAAGAAGAACAAAACACATACGAACAAAAGATCAATAAAAAAACAGAGGAGAGATTTCCTGGCATTGGGCTGGGGGCACAGTAGGAAATTCTAGCCACACAAACGACGCTCCATGGCCAGAGAGTTATGCATCATGACCCGTGGGTTGAGCGACCCTAATGCAATACCAGGGTGTTAAAGGGCTCTTGCCCTCTGGTAGGTCAGTTCTTAGCTGTAATATAATTTTGCGGATGAAAAATTCCAGAGAGCAGTGACTTGCTCTGTGTTACACAGTGAGGCATAAGGGCCTAGTCCTAATTATTTGACATCCTGAGACCTCTCCTTTATTGTCTGAAGTGGCTTAGCTGAGATGAATATCCAGTTATTACAGCGGAAAGCCAGGCCAGCAGACTTCATTGTCCTCAATTCTGTCTCAGTTACACTAAGCTTTCCTACCCCATTACCTGAGTTTTGAGATGTAAAGTGGAAAGACACATTTGGTTGACACTGTACCAAGACAGAAGGTAGAAATTCGTCATGCGTGTGCCTCCCAGGTCTCAGGGTGCTGATCTGTTTTCCTCTCGGCCCAGGCTCATCTTCAGGGCCACTTTCTCTTTCTTTCTTATACATCAAATATCAACCCAGCCCCTTTGTATATCTCAGTAGCGATTTAGTGGACACTCTGGCTGACTGATTTTGTTCCATTACAAAATGAGTTTCCTGCCAGGATAGGGGGGGAGATTATATAGACAGACATACATTTACAAAAACAAAAGGAATGTGGAAGGGTGATATGGGGGCACTTTCAAGATGGCAGGACTTGCCTCCAGGCCATGGCAGCTTCGGCCCACAGCCCAGAGAGGCCATTCATATGCTGTGAAAGTAAAGGCATTACCTCGTCTCCTTGTCACCACCTGAGTGATCCATGAATGGGTGTTCTCTCCTCACTACAGGTGAACTTGGTCAGGACAAGAAGCTCCAAAAGCTTACTCGAATTCTTTGTTGGTGCTACCCTACTTTACTCGGTAGTATTATATAAAGCTGTTTGGCCAGGCCCTTGCTTCATACATTCCATGTCGCTGAACAAGAACTCAAATTCTGGTTAGCTGCCACCCCTCCCAAGTCAATTTTATTTGATGTGCAGTTATGTGCTGAAATATACTGTGTCCTGTAGGAATGAGCAAGGTGAGGGAAGGAGATGCAGAAAGAATCCAGTTGCACACTTTGGATCAGATTTGTGCAGGAGTTATATGGATGAACTGACATGCCCCAAACTAGATGAAGAAATCCACCTCTAAAACTCAGCCAAGAGCCTGTTTATAGAGGGCTTCATTGTTTATAATTTCCATGTCAGTGCTTCTCAAATGCTCACTACCTCTCTGTTGTTTTGGCCTTACTAAATTGGGGTGAGCTGTGTGGTTCTTGCCCCTGATTTATCAATGTGAAAAGGGAGTCTTTAGGGATTTGACCATAGACAAGTTCCCAGGGGAGTGAGGGGGTGGAGGTAGAGTAAGCATCCTGCTTTTCCAGCCTCTTTCCTCTTGACTCAACTGCCTTAAAACAAGGTGTCTCCAGAAACCACGGTCACCTCCTCTTTGTGAGACAAATATGAATCTCTCTTGGTCTATTACTCCCAAAGAAGGCAGAATATAAAAAGACATGTCTTCTGCCTTGCCAGATGGCTTCGGGGTAAAATTCTTCCCCAAACCAAGTGTTAGAGTCCAGTCAACTGTTTTAGGGAGGGCAAGAAGTAACATGGAGAAGTATTTAATCCTCTTTCTTCCCCAAAATTCCATGACATCCAAGCTTGTGGTGAGCAGGCCCTGCCAAGGCAGACAAGATCATTGAGCTGAAATCAAGAGAATGGGTCCTTGGCAGAGCAGAGCCTTATAAGGATGAAGATTGGATGCTGGGGAAATCCTACCAGCCCTTGGCAGTCCGAAGGTCTGAGGTTCCAGACTGGACTCTCTCATTTTCCATACCTCCCGAGGAGCTGGCTGCATAAGGCATGAAATAAGCTGAAGAATCATGAGCACCATCCAACCCATCTGGGAACCCACAGTGGAAAATTATGGGAGTAATATGTTGGGACAGCCCTGGCTTCTTAAGACCAATGCATATTTTTGTGCTTTTCTGCATACTTTGTACAACTTTTTATTTTGAAAAAAATGAACAGGTAGCATGAAGAATGACTACTAATTCTTCAAATGCTTTGGAGAAGCCAGAGCTTGAGGAAGCCAATGAAAGGGAGGATGAGGGTAACCAAGGAAAATCGCTCTCAGGAGAAGCATGAAGGAGCAGCACATTGGGTCTCAAACCCTGTTATGTTGAATGCTTGGGCATTTTGTGCTGGGTTTTTGAGATAGCATTAGGATTTTTGAATGAATTCATGGGACACGATTTATGTTCCTACTTTACACCAAACACTAGAAAGGTAAAAATAAAAAATGAATAAGGGGTGGCTTTTTCACTTAAGAAATGTTTTGCTTGAGAAATCAAAGCTTTGAAAGCACAGAGACTTCTATTTAGATGTTTGTTTTAACTGCTTTTTTTTTTTTTCCGTGCTCTTCCTTACTCTTTTTCCTCTCTTCTCTCTTCCTCTCGTCTTTTCTGCACAGTTCTGAGTCTTTTAAACAAGAGACAGTCCAAGTCATTGTGATTTAACAGATATCGAAGGAGCAGCACCCTTATCTAAAGAGACACATCTGCACACCAGACCCTCAATGCAGGACAGTATGAATGGGCTATATGGAGCATTTGGGAAATCTCTTAGCAGAGGCTGATTCTAGAGGCATTCACTCTGGGTTGTATCTGAGAACACTGACTTTGCTTCAGGAGCCTCAAAACTTCATATTGGGACATGCAGGAGAGCAAATCAGAGCAAAGATGTCAGAGACTTTCCTGCCTCATCCTGTCCAGGAAAGAGCAAAAGGTCTGAGAGCCTGGCTAAGCACATGTGGGCTCCATGGACCCTAGATTCTGCAGCGCGCTATTCTTGACTCCCACACCCCTATTCCAGGTTCTACCCCCAACCCAAGTGGCCACTCCTCAGTTTCCCCATTTCTTTTTTCTCTCTCTGCCTCTCAAGCACCCATCTCTTTCAGATGCTCTGTTCTCCCCTCCCTTTTACAAATTCTTTCTCAGAGACCTCATCCATTCCCATGGCTTTGATTGTCACCCATAGTACATGTTGTCTCTCAAATTGGAACCTCTCTCCTGGGTTCCAACCCTAATTGATTATTGGGTGTTGCAACTGAGTCTCCTTCTCAAATAAGACACACAGTCTCAAACTCTTGACCTGTTTCCTCTCTGGTATCTCCCATCTTAATACATGTCACCAAGATGTAACCAGTCTCCCATGCTAGAAATCTGGTAACATCCTGGACTCTGTCCCTTTTATCGCCCTCCTTAAGAGTCACTAATACTATTGATCATGGTTTCTAAATCTCAATAGAAATCAGCATCTTGGCTTTCTCACCTGTTTCTTCCATTCTTCAGGCCTGTTCATTTCTGTCTGCAACCATAACTCCTAACCATCAAGTGATCCTCACACCATGAGATTGTGAATGAATTCCTTCACCTGTCTGTGGTATTTCTTCATCTAAAACAGGAGGACATTGAACTAAATCTCTGAGAACGTTTCTAGCTCTGACATTCTTTAATTGGTTAGCTTGCATATATCACAGGCCGTAAAGAAAAAAAACTGAGTTTTCTCTCCTTTCATTTATTCCTTGCTTCCCAATAACTTTTTAAATTCTTCTTTCTCCATTTTGCTTTTGATTGAAATGTGGCAGCCCAAGACCCAAGCAAGGATAGGATTTCCCAGACATTCCCAAGGGAGAAAATGCCATGTCCTTTCCTTCTGGTGTCACATCAGGTAAGGAGGTTGCCTGGGGGTAGGGCTTAAACAGAGTGGGTGTTGTTCTCATTGTTATAGACACTGTTACTGTTTCCAGGGCACTGCTCCATGGCTATGCAGAGGCAGACACTCAGGTGGAAAGTTATAAGACAATTTCCCCCTGTAAAGTAATCAGAGGGCACATATGACCATCTTGTTGCCACTTCACCCCACCACTGTCTCTTCAGCTAAGACACCAGTTTAATGAGGTAGTTCCTGAGGCTTGGAGTTTCCCTAAAGACCACGTCTCCTTTGGTGTTGATCGAGAAGCTCCATTGAGGGCACCAAGGGGTGTGGTGAGATAGTACCCTGGGGAACTCACCATAGTCTTTGAAATAACACTGCCTTCTGTAAGCGTGAGGAGTCACCATTCTTTCTGACTTCCCACTGGCTGAGAGGTGATAGGGAAGAGCTAAGACTTCCATTCTCCAGTCTCCTGAAGTTGGTGTTTTGCCTCATATTGTGCGGGAAGTGGGCAGTTTGTCTTAAATGTCTCCCATCACTTTTCTTTGTACTAAAAAGATCATTGAGAAATGGCTTTTTTTTTTCTTTTATACACATCATCTTCCTAGAATCTGAAGGCTGCTAGAGAAGGGAGAGAAACATGCAAGTGAGTCTCATGCTGATTGTTGTTGAAATATCTGGAAAGAAACTGGCAAAGACTATCCAAGGGATGCTAAGACATGTCCGAACTTATAAAACAGTAGAACCCGAAAAGGAATTTGAAATTGTCTATACTCTCCTCAGCCACACCCTACCATTTTACAGGTATGAAAAATAATATTTTCAGCAAATTTGTGATAGATACAAAGTATCTGAATTCCCAAACCTGTGTACTTTCCATTACCATCTGTTTCCTAATTGTGTGTGGATTTCCTTGTTCTCCAGAGCCAAGGAGCATCAATATTTGGTTTCAGAAATGCTGCTAAATCCTGAATAAACAGGAGTGAACAAGCAAGGTAGCATTCAAGGTCTCTTACTCCTAAACCCAGTTGCAATACTTGTATTAAACCCCGGGCTCCAAGCTGCTTCAGTGCTATTTAACTTTTTCTTTACAAAGAGAGGAGAAAATGTGGGGGTATCAGACATATCCCACCCTTCCAAGGCCCCGTGCAGACTCTTAAAAGATGAGAGGGGTTTTGTTTGTGCATATGGATCAAAGACTTTCCTGAATTTTGGTCAGCAGGGTTTGTTTTAGATCTGTGAAGTGTGGAAGAGGTCTCAGTTGAGTGATGTCATGGAGGGCTGGGAAGATCCCTTTCCTCACGCAGAATCACTGTTGAGGTGCTTTCAACCATTAGAATTCCGCTAAGGTAAAATACTGGGAAATAGTACAGGTTAGGAGTCATTGTACCTAGTTTCCAAGCCTGGTTCTGCTCCTGTAATTTATAACTTCATCCATATGTTCATTCAATTAGGAAACAAAACAGTCATTGAATATGTCTTGTACTATTATAGGTGCTGAGTATTCAGTGTGAAATAATGCAATATTTTTATTGATCTTATATTGTGGTGGGGAAAGCAGTGAGTCACACATACATATGTAATATAATAATACCAGTGTTATGAAGGAAGCAAAAATCAAATAAGGCAGTAGAAAGTACCAGACAAGGAGATGTGTTTGTGTAGGGATGTGTTATAGTGCTTTAAAATAGGTCCACAAACTCTTTCACCCTCTCTTCAAAAGGTGCAGCCTAAGCTACCTCCCCTTGAGTGTGGGCTTGGCTTAGTGACTTCTTCTACCAAATAGAATAAAGTAGAAGTGATGATATATGGCTTTCAGGCTGGATAATAAAGCCACTGTGTCTTCCACCTCCTGTTTTTGGATTGTCTTCTCTGGGGAAGTTAGCTGTCATGTTGTGAGGATACTCAAGCAGTTTATAAAGAGGTTCATGTAGCAAGGAATGGAGGCCTCCTGCCAACAGGCCATGTAAAGGAGCTATCTAGGAAACAGATTCTCCAGCCCCAGTCAGACCTTCAGATGATTACAGCCCCTACCAACCTTCTGACTGCGGTGGAAGGAAAGATCCTGAACCAGAACCACACAGGTAAGATAATCCTGGATTCCTGACCTAGAGAAACTCTGAGATAATATTTGTTGTTTAAAGCCACAGCTTTGTGGGACAATGTGTTAAACATAACTAATACATGTGATTAGGGAAGCTCTTAATAACAGGCTAACAGTTGAGCAGAGACCAGAATGAAAAAGGGGAATGAGCCAGGTAAATATATGTATGAAGAATGCTTGAAGTAGAGGGGATAGAACTGGTATAGGTCCTGTGGTTAGAACAAGCTTCATATTTTTCTAGGGAAATTGCAGGACTTGGAAATGGGCAAGAGATACCTGAGTATCCATTCGGTAGAGAGCTGAGCATTGTCTAGGGTATCCTTTGGGGATATCTGATTATATTGAGATGTTTCTCTTTAACTGAATTTCTATTTTCTAAGTTATTTTACTTATGGAAAACTGACAGTAATGCAAATGATCCTCCTTAAAGAAATACAATGAATTTTGTCTAATAGAGATGTGACTGAATTCTACCCTGTAGAAAAGATAGTCCCAAACAATACATTTTAAGCAGCTCTATTGAAATATGATTCTTATACCATACAATTCATCCATTTAAAGCTTACAATTCAGTTTTGTTCAGTATGTGCACAAGCTTCTACAAACAGCACAACAATCTAATTTTAGACCATTTTATTGCTCCTCCTCATCCCTACAAAGAAACCCCATCCCTATTAGCAGCTCCTTCTCATTCTTTTTCATGTTTTGCTTTCCCCATCTCCCAAGCCCTAGGCAACCACTAATCTACTGTCTGTTTCTATAGATTTGCTTATTCTGAAAATTTTATGTAAATGTAAACATACAGTATACAGTCTTTCAAAACTGACTTCCGTCACTTAGCATAATGGTTTCAAGGTTCATCTATGCTATAATATGTATCAATACTTCATTCTTTATTGCCAATAATATTCAATTGTATAGATAACTATATTTTTGTATTTTTTTGTATAGGTAACTATTTTGTCCCATTATGAGGTTTGTCTTTTTCAATTCTTGATGGTATTATTTGCAAACTAAGAGTTTTTAATTTTAAATCCAATTTATATTATTTCTTTTGTTGCCTGTGCTTTTGATGTTATATCAAAGACACCATTGCTTGACCTAAAGCCGCAAAGATTTATTTTTCTGTTTTCTTCTAAAAGTTTTTGTGTTTTAGCTCTTACATTTAGGTTTATGATTTATTTTGAGTTTATGTCTGTATATGTTATGTGGTAGAGATCCAAATTTTTTCTTTTGTATGTGGATGTCCAGATGTCCCTCCACAATTTGTTAAAAAGAGTATTCTTTCTTCATTAAATTGTCATTGCACTTTTGTTGAACATCAACTGATCATCAAAATATGGTTTATTTATGCACTCTCAATTTTGTTTCATTGATCTATACATCTAGCCTTGTGTCAGTACCACACTTTCTTGGTTACTATAGATTTGTAGTAAATTTTGAAACTGGGAAGTTTGAGTTATCTAACTTTATTGTTGTTTTTCAAGATTGTTTTATATTTTTGGGGTCTTTTGCATTTCTAAATGAATTTAAGGACCAATTAGTGATTTCTACAAAGAAGCAGCTGCTAACTTGATTGGGATAGTTTTGTACTTGTAGGTTAAATTGGGAAGCATACTCATCTTAAAAAATATGAAGTCATCTGATCCATGAACATAGACTATCTTTCTATTCATCAAATCTTTAATTTCCTTCAATGATGTTGGTGTATATTTTATTAAATGTATTCCTAAGTATTTTGTTCTCTTTAATATTATTATAAACAAAATTGATTTCTTAATTTCGTTTTTGAAATTTTACTGCAGATGCATAGAAACACAGGTTATTTTAGCATATTGATCTTGTATTCTGCAAACTTGCTCAACTCATTTACCAGTTTTAATAGTTTTTTAGTGAAATTGTAAATAGTTTCTATATACAAAATCTTGCCATCTGCAAATGGAGATAGTTTTACTTTTTCCTTTTTAACCTTTGACTTTCATCTTCACTTCTTTTTCTTAAATAATTGCCCTGACTAGACCCTCCCTTATAATGTTGAATAGGAGATGAGTGTACATTCTCATATTAATCCTGATCTTATGGGGAGAGCATTCAGTCTTTTATTATTAAGTATGATATTAGCTGTGGGATTTCCATAATGATCTTTATCAGGCTGAGAAAGTCCTTTTCTAGTTCTAGTTTGTTGAGCATTTTTATCTTAAATGGGCATTGGGTTTTTGTCAGTTTTTTTCTGTGTCCATTGAGAAAGGACATAAGAAAATGCTTTGCTGTTTCTTCTATTAGTATGGTATATTACATTAAGTAATTTTTTGACGTTAAACAAACCTTGCATTTCTAGGATAAGTCTCACTTTGTTTTAGTGTATATATATATATTTATATGTTGTTTTATTGAATTTGCTTGTGCTTTGTTGAGTACTTTTGGGTCTATTAATAAGGGGTAATGATCTGACATTTTGTTTTCTTATGGTGTCACTTTGTATGATGACCCAGTAATGCTGACTTCAGATATTGAGGTGAAAAGTGTTCCTTGCTCTTGTGTTTTTTGGAAGGGTTTCTGAAGTATTAGTATCAATTTTTCTTTGAATGTTTGCTGAGTTTTAAACTTACTAATGCAATTGTTTTACTTGTTAAAGATTTATTCATTATTTCTATATTTCTTGAGGAATTTTCTGTAATTCGTGTCTTCTAAAAATTATCTAATTCAGGTACGTTATCTAATTCATTGGTATGTAGTTGTTCATAGCATTCCCTTATAAATTTTTTTATTTATGTAAGGTTGGTAATGATGTCCCTTCTTCCATTCTGACTTTATAATTTGAGACTTCTTTCTTTTTTTTTTCTTTTTTTGATTATTCTAGCTAAAAGGCTTATCAATTTTATTGCTCCAAACATTATACTTAGTTTTCCTATTGGATTTTAGCCAGTTGTGCATCTATTAGTAAATTCACGCCAACATTTCTGTCACCCTACATACTTTGTTCTTCAAATTCTTTTTTGTAACAATATTAACAGGTTACTAATTCTCTCATTAATTAATGAGTTCAATTTATACTTTTATGAAAGTGATGTTTTTAAAGTTTTGAAAATTATACTTTAGCAGAAAATATGAAAATAAGAGTCAGAGAGTCATGGAAAATGAGATGAGAGGGAAAGACAGGGCAGACCATGAGAGGCCTTGAAGGCCATGCTAAGGAGATTAGTTTCACTCTGAGTGGGATGAGAAGCTTTTGTCATCCCCTTAGACAAGTCTTGCCCCTAACTGAGACCTCAGCTATCTGTAATATGTCTCTATGCCTCCTCACAGGGTGACTGTGAAAATAGAATGAGACAGAATGAAATCAAAAATTGCATTGTTATTGTTAGTGCCCAATTAGCTCACCTATGAGGTCAGTTTTCAGGTACTAACAACTTGGCCTAAATTTATTGTTTTCAAATTCTTACCTATTACCAGGATTTCTGAGGGAAGCAGATACAGATAATTCCAGACTGCTAAGCCCTGGATTCTGAGAAAGGTAATTTTGTCCAAGAAAATGCTGGTGATTTGTGCATGGATATGGGATACAGTATGGTCATTAGATTCCTGGAAGAAAAGGAGACAGGGCTGGAGAAGTCTGAAAGCTCAAAAGGCAGATTTGACCTGTGTCTTCAGAACTCCACCTGGGACTGACTCTAGGTGGCTAGAAGGCTAAGGTGTTAGAGGGGTAGGGTTGAGGAGAGGACAGACAGATCAAGAGAGCAATGCTGGGGTGCATTTCGTGAAGCTGATGGAAGGCCTGAGAACTCAAAGGTTTGAGCTTAAAGAAGAAAGCAAAATACTAGACATGAGCATTTGCAAAGTAGGTTTAAGGCATCAGTGTACTGTGATGTTTGGAACTGAGTGACAAAGGCCAAAAGGAAGGATAACACAGTAAACCAGAGAAAAAATTCCCTTGCACAAATTAACAAGCATTTCTCCTTAGCCTACGTCTCAGGGTATTCACAGATGGGAGAATGAATCAAATCAGTATCTCTCTCATTTTATTTTCTTTATTTTTGTTTCATTCTGCCCTGGCTTGACCTAGATCTTAAGTTATTCATGGAGATTTAAAAATATATTCCAGCACTCAAAATCCTCCCTGGCAAACTTCTGCCAGTTGTATAACATAAATTTGTGTTGTTTATACTAGCTCCGTTTTTCATTTCTGTGTTTTTCAATAGTCCCTCAGCTTGCCTTTCCCAGAGTTCAGCTAAAGTCCTGGGAAGCAATGGTAACCCCAAGACAACCTCTCAGGCAAGTCTAATGGGCTGAAATAGGTGGCCTCCAAAGAAGGAGAATACACCCAGGGAATGGTCTGAGCACACAGCCCTAGTTATTTGAGGTAATGGAAATCTAAATTACTCTGCTCTCAAGCCTTTTGAAGGGGCTTAGTTTATCAGCCATGACCCAGTACATAGGGCTATAAAGTATATTCTTCAAAGATTTTCTCTTCTTCCTCTTTCTCTCCTTTCTATTAAGAGTAGAAGTCCTCAGGAAAAGAATCGTATAAACATAAGGGCAGAATTAAGATAAATGCATTTCTTTTCCTTAGGAAATTTTCCATGACGAATGAACAGCACTCTACCCCTTAGCCAGCCAGGTCAAGTGTTGGGTCTTTAAAGATTCATTTTTCTAGAGCTGAGGCTGGGGGTTGGGTCTGGGGACCTGATAAGGGATGAGGGCTTGCGAGAGAAAATAGTTCTCTAGAAAAGGAAAACTGATGGTCAGTGCTGATCTCTCCCAAAAGGTCTGCTGCTTCTTGGTGGTTTCAGAACTGATGGTGGACTCTCTATTATTGCTTTGGGGCCTCTCCCACAGTGGCCCTCTGGAGCTGATCTGACCATTCACAGCTGCAGCTGTGAGTGCTGAGAACACTTATTTATTTATTTATCTTTAGTTTTATTTTAGTTTTAGAGATGAGGGTTTGTTTCATCACCTGGGCTGGAGTACAGTGATAATCATAGCTCACTGCAGCCTCAAACTCTTGGGCTCAAGCAGTCCTCCTGCCTTAGCCTCCCAAGTAGTTGGAACTCCAGGTGCACCCCACCACACCTGACTATTGTTTATTGATTTATTGATTTTAGACTTTGGGTCTTTCTATGTTGCCCAGGCTCTTCCTGAACTCTTGGCCTCAAGAGATCCTCCTGCCTCAGCCTCTGAGTCACTAGGATTGCAGGCATGAGCAACTAAGTCTGGCAAAAACACTTTCAGTAGGGGGTACCCTGCTCATCCCTGATGGACACAAAGCTTGTTTTTCTACATTTGCGCTAAAGAATGAGCACACTTGTAGGTTATGTAATTGGAAAGGCTTCATGGAAGAAAAGTATCAGAATATCTGGGTCCCAAACCTGGCTCTGTCACTGAATGAAGCTTGGAGAGTGTAAATGGTATGTCCAAGCTCACCCAGCTAATGCTACAACTTGTGAAGCTGGCAAGAATTGAACCATATTGCCTAAGATCCTTCCAAGTTCTAACATTCTGTGTCTGAATGTTACAGAGATCCCTGAATATACTTAGATGTTTGCTTTCTTTTTCTATGTCCCCTTCTTGTACTCCCTCTGTATTTGTGTTTTTGAGGGCTTGGTCTAGCAAAGTTAGAAAGCCAGTAATTATCAGATAAAGAAAACATTACCTTAGGAGTCCTACTTAATTTTACTTATGGAATACTAACAGTTTTGAAATCAAGTAGGGATGGGATGTTTGATGTCTAGGAATGTCAGGCCCAAAGGACATTCTGGAGTGAAATCTTATGCAACAGTAAAACATCATGGGCTGGAGATGAGAGAACTCGGGAAAAATGATGATCTTATTTGTGTGCTCGCTGCGTGCTAATGCAGAGGTTCTGGTTGTCAAGGGAAGAGAGGTACAAGTTGAAGCATAGATGGACAGGAAGAAAATGAGGATATGAAATGCTGGTGGTGAGTTATTTTTGTAAGTTTGTATCAGTTTTCAGGACCTTTGGCCATCACCCCAAGAGGTGACACTTTGTTCAGGCTGTACTGACACCAAGTAGTGAATTGAATAGAATCTTAGACGCGTGGTTGAGACTGCTTGGGGCCGCTGCTGTGAATAAGGCTAGTGGGAGTGGATTGTAAGTAAAATGAAAATAAAAAGGGAGAAAAAGCAAAAGAAGGAGAATAGTTTTATTAGAACAGGCTAGCCTTCTATCAACACATCAGAAGCTTAATCTCTTTGTTTCATCTTTAAAATAAACACTTTGATACCACTTGGTATCTTTCTCACTAATCCTCAAATACTTTTAATCACTTTTGAATATAGCCATAGTCTTAGTCCTAGATTTGTTTAAAATATTCCTTTCTACTCACACTGAACCCATTCTTGGAGTCCAGCTTCTTAGAAACTTGTCTATTTCCCCGAAACTTTTGGCTATATTTCCACAAAAAATAATCTCTCAAAAATTTTCAAATATTTGGCAGCAGCAACCCAGAAAAAGTCCAGCGATGGGCAAAGCTGGAGAGGCATGACTAAACTTTCTCAGAACTCCTGGATTTCAACTAAACAGTCCAAGAAATCAGCAAAAGCTAGGCTTCTGTCCTCCCCACCATCTTCTCTGTTCTCTTTGTTTTCTTTGCACCTCTCCACTCACTTCCTTCTTTAGTATGATTGTGGCACTAATAAAAACTGCCAAGTTGCCATTGTTGAGCTATGCTAGGACTATCTGGTATCTCTGGTTCCTCAGGTTTTAATTAACTCTCCCTGAGGTGTTAACAGACTGTCTTCAAGTCCTTCTCCCACTCACTTCAGCTTATGGATCCTGATACAGAAATTTCTACTCTCACTTTCCCACTCATAGTTTGGAGCAGGCAATGATGCCAGTAGGTTGAGTTGGAGGGGAGTGGTAGGGTTGGAGACTACTGGGGAGGAACTGGGAGATAGATCCTAGTCAGTGATGAACATTTTAAGAATGTGTAACTTGACATGCAGCTCCATGGGCTGGAGGAGTTAGAAAGAATTTCTGTGAAGAAGCTGGTTCTGAGAAGTCTCACAATCCCAATGGGTGTGCAATCCCTGCAACTCGGGAAAACAAGACAGAAAGGGTAGATAGCAGCATGGAAGAATCATGATTGCTGAGTGGCTGTATCCCCCTCATAAGGATGGGACAGATGGGATGGGAGATGACCATAAGGAGAGACCACGCAAAAAGATTCCTCTGAGATTAATTAAACTGGGGGTTTTAACCAGAAAAAGTCATGAAATCATTGACTTGATGAGATGATTTTAAAAAATAATTAGAAATCAAACTTGGTTTTAAAGGCTATGAAGAAAACAACAGCTCAAATTGGAAGGGTAAGTCAAAAACAAAGTAGAGACCTATATGTGAAGGTGGTGGCAAATGCTTCACCTGCTAAGTATCTCACTCCAGTTGTCCACACTCTGGACAGGAGCAGCTCCCTGTGCTCCACATTTTCAGGAGAAAGTAAGGGAAAGACTTGAATGGTCAGAATCCAGGACTAGGCTGTTTCTGGAGAACCTGACTTTGGAGGTTTCTGGCAGGAGTAGTCTAAGCAGAGATCCGGAATTTTATTTATTTGGGGGTCATCTTTAGATGACCAAGTTTGTCCCACTTCCAGCTAGAAGCATCAAAGTTGCAACTTCAGAGTTGAACCATGGAATTCTTGAGCTGCCCAATTCATAGGTCTAGCAGCTCTTGAGTTCTAAATCATAACTCTGAAGATTGCTTTGTGGCAATGGTGGTAATAGGGATGAGAAGTGTTCAGTGAAATAAAAGTATATGATCCCAAAATGCACACAGATAATAAGCTATTGTCTAACAGCATAATCAAGAGATATGGATTCTGAGCAAGTGTTTCATGCCATGGGTACAAGTGACAAAAAAAAAAATCATTTTTGAATCCCATTGGTTAGTGGGGGCAGAGCACTGGTTATTTTGCCTGGTCGATGCATCTTTTTCTTGGCGTCTGGCTTCTTTAACTCTGCATAATTATTTTGAGATTCACCTGTGTTACGGATTGCATCAACAGAAAAAAGAATGTGTCTTTTTTATTACTGAATAGAGTACCATAATATGTACAAGATATGCCAAATCTGGCATGACCATTTACCTGATAAAAGACATCTGGGTCATTTACAGTTTTGTGCAATTATAAATCAAGCTGCAGTAAACATCCATGTATAGGTTTTCTGTGTGTGAAGATAAGTGATTATTTTACCTAGGAGTGGGATTGCTGGATTATACAGTAAGTATATGTTTAACTTTTTAAAAATCTGCCAAACTGTTTTCCAAAGTGGCTATGCCCAACAGTAATGTGTGTGTCCCAGTCACTCCGTATCTTTGACAACACATGAAATGGGTCAGTGTGTTCAATGTTAGCCATTCCATTAACTCCGTAGTGGTATCTAATTCTAGTTTGATTTGCATTTCCCTAACAACTGCTAATGTTGAGCATCTTTCCGTCTATTTATTTGCCAACCATACTTTTTCTTTAGTGACTGTCTGTTCAAATCTTTTGACCATTTGTATTTGATTACTTGCTTTCTTATTATTGAATTTTGAGAGTTCTTTATGAATTCTAAATACAGCTTCTGTGTCAGATATATTATTTACAAATATGTTCTCCCAGGCTGCCTTTTATCTTTTAATTCTCTTTACAGAATTTACAAAATTCTGTCTTTTGAAGAGGAGAAGTTTTTAACTTTGAAAGCCAATATATGATTTATTTTCCTTTTATGGATTATGCTTTAGGTGTAAGACCTAAGAAATCTTTACCTAATTCAAGTTCACAAATGTTTTCATCCTATGCTGTCTTGTGAAGGTTTTATAGTTTAGATTTTACATAGTGGGATGTATTTGGGGTTAATTTTTTATTATGATGTGAAATATGGATTGAAGATCATTCTTGGCATGTGAATATCCAAATGTTACAGCACAATTTTTTGCAGCCTACCCTCCCTACTCTAAATCATCTTTGTACCTTGGTAAAAAACCAAGTTGTCCATCTCTGCACGGATCTATTTTTGGAACATGTCTTCTGCTCCATTGATTTGTTTGTTGGTCTGGATGCCAGTAGCCCACTGTCCTGATCTCTTCAGCTTTTACAATAAATCTTGAGCTCAGATACTGTTAGTCATCCAACTTTGTTTTTCTTTTTCAATTTTGCTTTAAATTTGTTTTAGATCTTTTAAATTGTCACATGAACTTTAGAAACAGTTTGTTAAATATACCAAAAATCTGCTGGAATTTTTATTAGGATTACACTGAATCTATAGCTCAATCTTGAGAGAACTGACATCTTAACAACATGAATGTTATAACCCATGAACATGATGTAATCTTGCCATTTGTTTGGGTTTTTAAAGATTTCTTTAACAATGTTCTGTAATTTTCAGGGCATAGCCCTTTCACATATTTTGTCAGAATTGTCTTTAAATATTTCATATTTTTGATGTTATTATAAATAATATTATGTTTAACATCAATTTCTATATTATCATTGTTACCATGTAGAAATCCAATTGATGTTTCGTAAATTCTATCTGATTTTCTTCTTCTTTTCCAATCTGTATGGTTTTTATTTCTTGCTCTTGTCTGACTGCCCTGACTCAAACCCATCGTAGAGTAAATAGGAACTGTTAGAGCAGACATGATTTTCCTGTACCTTGTCTTAGGAGAAAAACATTTGGCTTTTTACCATTAAGTAAGATTGAGGCAGTTCTCTTCTATTCCTGGTTGGCTGAAGGTTTGTGGTTTTTTTATTTTAATTTTAATTTCTTGGTAAGGAACACTGAATTTTGTCAAATACTTTTTTGGTATCTATCAGAAATATCATATGATTTTTATTTTTTAAAGTATGCTAATAGTAGTGAATTGCACTGATTTGTCGTCAAATATCAAACCAACCTTGCAGTTCTGGGATAAACCCTAGTTGGTCATTTGTAAAATTCCTTGTACATATGTTGAGCTTGATTTGCTAAAACTTTGTATAGACATTTTACATCTATGTTTGATGACAGTATGTAATTTTCTTTTCCTATAATGTATTTATATGACTTTTGTATCAGAGTAAGCCTCATTTCATAAAAAGAGTTGGAAAATATTTTGTCCTTTTCAACTTTTAGAGTTGTTTATGTAGAATTGGTATTAATTCTTTCTAAAATGTAATTCACCAGTGAAGACATCTAAGCCTGAAGTTTTCTTTGTGGTAAGATTTTTAACTACAAATTTAATTTTTTTATTAGATATAAAGTTATTTGTGCTAATGTTACCTATTTCTCCTTGAGTGAGCTTTGGTAGTTTGTGCCTGATAGAGTTTGAACATATGTTCCTGCAAAATCTCACGCTGAAATGTAATCCCCAGCGTTGGAGGTGGGTCTTAGTGGGAGGTGTTTGGGCAATGGGGGTGAATCTCTCATGGCTTGGTTGTGTCTTCACAATAGTGAGTGAGTTCTCCTGAGATCTGTTTTTTTTAAAAGTGTCTGGAACCTCTCCCAGAACCCACACACACTCTCTCTCTTGCTCTACTTTCACCACGTGATGTGCTTGCTGCTGCTTTGCCTTCTTCCCTGAGTAAAAGCTCCGTGAGGCTTCCCAGAAGCTAAGCAAACGCTGGTGCCATGCTTGTACAGCCTGAAGCACCGTTAGCCAATCAAATGTCTCTTCTTTATAAATTACCTAGTTTTGGAGATTTCTTTATATAGCAACACAAAGAACAGACTAACACAGTGTCTTTAAAAAAATTTGCCCCTGTCACTTAGGTTGTCAATTTATTGGCATAAAGTTATATATAATATTTTCCTATTGTCCTTTTCATATGGTAATATCTGTAGTGATGCCACCTCTCATTCCTGATATTGGTAATTTGTGTCCTTTCTTGCTCTCTGACTTTTCCTGATCAGTCTGATTAGAGATTGATTATTGATGTTTTTAAACAACTATTATTTCATTTTTTATTTAATTTTTATATTGTTTTACTCTTTTATGTTTCATAGATTTTTGTTTTGATTTTTATCATTTCTTTTTTGTTTACTTTAGATTTAATTTACTCCTCTTTTTTCATTTTCTTGATGATCATGGTATCTCCCCTGGTAAGTATCTTTTTTTTCATTTTCTTGAGGCAGAAGCTGAAGTAATTGATTTGAGACTTGTATCTTTTTCTAATCTAAGCATTTGGCAATATATTTTTCCCAAAGTACTACTTTAGTGCCATACCACAAATTTTTATTTTCAGTTAGTTCAAAATATTTTCTAATTTCCCTTTTGAGTTCCTCTTTGATAATCTGATAATTATTAAAATTTGATAATGTGTTAATTGCTATTATATAAACAAACAGAGTAATGGGATAGAATCTCATAGAGAATTGTCTTTACTTTAGATGAGGCCATAAGAGAAGGCCTGTTGGAGAAGATGATATTTAAACCATGATCAGAAGGGTGAAAGGAAATCAGCCAGGTAAAGAGCTGATGCAAGAGCATTTTAGGCACAAGGGCAGCAAGTACAAAAGTCTTGAAGCAGGAACGAATAGGAAAGAGTCTGAGAAGAAGAAAGAGGTGAAAGAAAATTTGTCCTAAGTTCTAATTCTCAAAGGATACTGATTCAAAATATTACAAATTGCAGGAACAAGTCATAGTCATAAGAACAGAGCATGGCCATGTTTGGGCTGACAACAGCTCTTCTTAGAGTCTGAGTAAGGGTCAAGTGACCTCTGGAGAAACTCTGCCGTCGCAGGAATTCTGTCCCTATTAAGTTGTTGAGCTAGTGTTCCATCCTTACACCGTGCTGCTGTACATCCTTAACAAATTAAATTCTTCACCCTTGAAAAGTTGCCATGAGAGATTACTAGATTACTATTCTTTCTTTCTTTTAGGCATTTTTTATGTGCTAAAAAAACTTCCTGGATTGACCTCAAATAACTGATTCTTGTCAAATATATATATTTTTGCCTTTTCCTTTGCCCTAGCCTCACTGACTGGGTCTCTTCAATTCTTGGTGACAAGATTAAAATGATAAATCGTGGACACAATCTGGTGCCATCCATTTTCTACTTTATTCTTTTTCACCACAAAGGATCTGGGATGGAAAATGTTCCTCAGTTAGCCACAGCTGGCTCCAGTACCACAGTGAGTTAGTAAACATCTGCTAACGACAGGCTGAAGACGTGCCTCCCTCCACTTGTTCTCTCCAAGCCGGCTCACTGAGGAGTTGTTTTCTTTATCTCTGGAAATCTTCCTCTGTACTGTCTCTCCCCCTTGGCTTCCATCAGCTCTTCCCATCCTGTCCTTAAGTGAATGATTCACAGTTTATATATGTCAGTCTTGGGAAAATCTACAGAACATTCTCTCTTTTCCTCAGTGGTGAGGACCCTGCTGTTAGGCCTTGGACCATCACTTCACCTTCCAGTAGATCAGGGAAAACATGGCCTTCTATAGGGAGGAGTGTTATTTTTTGCCCACCCACCCCCAGGACCAACCAAGAAGACTGCAGGATGGGATCAATCAGATATCTTACCATGAATGCAGTTCCAAGGATGGAAACATTTCAAGAGAGAAAAATTAGAATTCTGTCCCACTTGGGATGTTGTTCTCTCCCAGTCTTGAAACATTCTGAGGAAGGTCTTGCCAAAGTTTCTTTTACTGGTTATGTTCCTGTTTCCTGAATTCCCCCAGTAAGGAAATTCTAACTGAGAGGAGGAACAGTTATACTCTCCTTCTCATGTTTGCACTTTGACTAGTAAAGAAAGAATACAATACTTCCGTCTTCTCTCTCCACTTGCTTATTTGCCCCTCCCTAGAGTGGGAGGACTAGCTAACCTGACTGTTGAGGACCTGACTTTCATGGAACCACATTTAATAGTGGATGGGGGACAGTATTAAATGCCATATGCCGTTCACACGTGGCGTCGTTTCTTAGTTTCTTGGCTCTGTGTTCTCTCGGGGGAATTGCAGGATCATAGTCTTTAATCTCCTCCTCATAGGAAATTCTATGAGATAAACTTCTCTAGGCAAGGTCCCCTAGTACGGAGGGCCCAGAAAGGATATCCTGGAGAGGATATGGGGCAGCCCTGTTCTTCCTTGTAGCTACCTTGCTGGTGGCTAGGCCGGTGAATTTATGTCAGACTCTCAACTCAGCTGTCCAAACAGGTGAGTCCTGAGACCAAGATTTGAGTAGGAGGAGAAGGAAGTTCCATTGAGCTCAAGGTTTAAGTCCTACTCTCTAATAATTTCCTAGAAGTTCTACTTTTAGAGAATGATTAGGTATATCCTTCAGCAATAAAGAGGCTGATCTTTTAACCTCCATTTGGGTCTGATGAGTCTTGTATCTTTTCGTTTGATGAAACGGAGACTGGCAGGAGAAGACTGTAACCCCTCTTCCAGCCTCCATTTAACTTTTAATGCTAAGCGTAGCCTTTTAAAATGAAAATGAGTGGCACATGCCTGTAATCCCAGCTACTTGGGAGGCTGAAGCATGAGGATTGCTTGAACTCAGGAGGAGGTTGCAGTGAGCCAAGATTGAACCACTGCACTCCAGCCTGAGTGACAGAGTGAGATTCTGTCTCAAAAAATAAATAAATAAAATGAAAATGAGTTTTAAAGTTATACCTATTGATTGTCTCTCAGAGCACAAAGATTTCTTGCATGTATATGTGTGTCTTACTGCCCTCAGTATGCATGCCTGAAAAACTAAGATACATTAGGTTCAAGCATCCAGAAAAAAACAGAAAACTAGAAAGGCCAGCTGTCTTGCCTAGAGTCACAGACACATTACTCAGCCCTTTCTTTTTGCATCTTTCCTGTGGTATTTGAGTTGGCACTGCTTGTCTGCTTAATGCTGGCAATTGCAGGTATATAATAAGGAGGTTAAAATTACCTTTCCTCTGCATGCCTGTAAACCATCCCCTTGACTCTACTAGAAGTTCCACACACCAAATCTTAGACAAGAGTCCCAAGAATGAAATAACTCCCCTAGACTCTGGGGAGAATGGATTAACCACCAGCCAAATCATCTGCCAGTATTGATAATCCAGCTCCTTTGCTCTATCTGTGGTTATCACCATTGATGTAAACTCTGCAGGTAGAATGGTGATTCTGGTCACATGGAGAAAGGCTTGGATATGTTTAATTTCCTGTCACACTCTGACCAAAAAAGTGAATTTCATGTCTTATGATCAAATAACTGTAACTTTGCAAGAGCAGAGTGTGTTGGAACAGGGATATTGAGGGTCCTTGTGTGGCTTGGGGCATTGCCAGGGCAGCTACGGGGTCTGAGTGTTTTTATTTTATTCCTGCTTTATTGCCCTGCCTAATACTCCCATTTCAAAATGTCGTGGAGTAGGCTGGTGTCATTTGTTTTCATAAATTAATGTCTATTGCAATTTATGGCCAGATGGGACCTGAAAAATAAGAGCCTTGTGTGTCTCTTGGAAGGTTTAAAGAAAAGCAGTGGGCAATGCTCAGGGTGAACTTTTGCACTTTAAGGCTTTGTTGTGGGGAGAGAGTAAATGCTTGTGAAAAATCCTGTTTTATAACAGCTGGGCACAAAGGACTCCTTATTAGGATTATTTTTTTGCCACTGCTTCTAATTCCTGTAACAACCAGAAACACACACACACACACACACACACACACACACAGAAATATACAGAATTCTTCTTACTGGGAAGCCACGTGTGTTGGGAATAACTTCATCTTGCTTGGAAATCAGAGGTCTAGATTCTCAAGCCCCCAGATAGCTCTCCAGCCAACTAATGTGGGGAGTGTGGTACATATTGGATCATAGCACATAAAGGCTCTGACTCAATGTGCACATCTCTCTTTTTGCTGCTTCTTCATGGGTCAATGAGAAGAAATGGGTCAGTGTGAAGCACAGAGAAAAGAAAAAAATGAAAAAAAAAAGCACTAGAGAATTTGATGATTCCTGAATTTTTAAGAAATAATGGTTTGTGGGAAGCTCGAATCAAAGGTCGGCTTGGTAGCAGCCAAAGAGGAGGCTGCTTGGCTGCTGTAAGCATTCAGAGACCAAGCGCGGCTGGACAGGCTTCCTCCTGCAAGTGCACATGCTTCTGAGTATGTGAAGGGCAGGCCTAGAGAAGACCCTTTTTCTGAGCCCTGTTTGTTTACAGCTTTTGACTTGGGCAAGTCACATAGATTCCAAGTCAATTCATTTCCAGGTAGAACAAAGGATAAGCTCCAGAGTCTCTCCGTCTCTAACACTCCTTTGATGATAATCTTTGATTTATGAAATTATGTTAGGATGAGAGTATTATTTTATTCACTTACTCAAGCAATTGGCATTTAAATCATTTAAATTTCTCTGAAGAGGCACAAAATTATCTGAGCATCTTTTCCCATCAAATGCTTTTGTCTTATTTTTGTAGACCTTCACAATTTGAAAAAACATTTTCATATATAAAAACCCTGTGAGGTAAATAATACAGGAACTATGACTTGTCTCAGATGTCATAACAGGACAGGGATTTAAACTCAATCTCCCGGAGATATCCCTCTCTGTCATTCAACAAAGACAGCCGCAGATTTTTTGGGCACATACTAGACACAAAGGACTTTGCTGAACAATAGAAATGCAGTAGTGAAAGGAACAGGTGCAATTATATACTTAGGTAACTCATACCTTGCAGGGCAGGACAACATTTAATTATAATAAAGTGTAGTGTCTGTGAGGATAGGAGATGGGGACATTCAGTAGGAGAACCTATCCTAGAGTAGAGGTCAGTGAAGGTCTTACCAGAAGTGAAATTTAATGTCAGAAGAATGGGGTCACTTTAGTCAGGGCAAAAGGGAGTTAGGAAAGAATATTCCAGGCAAGGGGAACAACATATTCTCTGGATTAAGACATAATTTCTCCAATACCGTGTGGAGGAAGTACTGTAAGGAGGAAAACAGGGGCTCAAGATTAACAATGGGCAAGGAATAGGTGATTTCCCACTGTGTTTATATCAGAGGCTTTTGAACCAGAGCAACTCCATCTTGAATAGGAGCTGGGTAAAATGAGGCTGAGACCTACTGGGATGCATTCCCAGACAGTTAAGGTATTCTAAGTCTCAGGATGAGATAGGAGGTTGGCACAAAATACAAGTCATAAAGACCTTGCTAATAAAACAGGTTCCGGTAAAGAAGCTGGCTAAAGCCCACCAAAATCAAGATGGCCACGATAATGACCTCTGGTTGTCCTCACTGCTACACTCCCACCAGCGCCATGACAGTTTACAAATGCCATGGCAACATCAGGAAGTTACCCTATATGGTCTAAAAAGGGAGGCATGAATAATCCACCCCTTGTTTAGCATATCATCAAGAAATAACAATAAAAATGGGCAACCAGCCGCCCTCGGGGCTGCTCTGTCTATGGAGTAGCCATTCTTTATTCCTTTACTTTCCCAATAAACTCACTTTCACTTTACTCTATGGACTTGCCCTGAATTCTTTCTTGCATGAGATCCAAGAACCCTCTCTTGGGGTGTGGATTGAGACCTGTTTCTGGTAACATTTACATATAAAATAATTTTCAAGGTTGGTGTTTTTCTTGTGTAACTGTGGCCACTTCACGTCAAAATTGGTAAATAGTGAATTTAACAAAATACCAAATGAATGTATATACTGAGCAGTCCATAGAACTCTGAATGCCTGCCACAGCCATAGCCCCCTTCTATGGAAAGAGCCTGTAACAGATACTCCTTCCCCAGGGGTCAATAGGGTTTAGACCAGTGACCTTCAACACCCTGGAGACATCTGTTGGGCCAGGGGTAGACATCTGAGCCGATCCACAGCAGTCATAAGAAGTGGCCCAAAAAACTTCACCTCTCATGCCTGTAATCCCAGCACTTTGGGAGGCCGAGGTGGGTGGATCATGAGGTCGGGAGATCAAGACCATCCTGGTTAACACGGTGAAACTCCATCTCTACTAAAAATACAAAAAATTAGACAGGCATGGTGGCGGGCACCTGTAGTCCCAGCTACTCGGGAGGCTGAGG